>NW_027454374.1:0-83195 GCF_040206685.1 Ascaphus truei | reverse complement strand
AGAGAGAGAGGAGAGAGAAGGGCGAGAGAGAGAGAGAGAGAAGGGCGAGAGAGAGAGAGAGAGAGAGAGGAGAGGAGAAGGGCGAGAGAGAGAGAGGAGAGAGAAGGGCGAGAGAGAGAGAGGAGAGAGAAGGGCGAGAGAGAGAGAGAGAGGAGAGAGAAGGGCGAGAGAGAGAGAGGAGAGAGAAGGGCGAGAGAGAGAGAGGAGAGAGAAGGGCGAGAGAGAGAGAGGAGAGAGAAGGGCGAGAGAGAGAGAGGAGAGAGAAGGGCGAGAGAGAGAGAGGAGAGAGAAGCGCGAGAGAGAGAGAGGAGAGAGAAGCGAGAGAGAGAGAGGAGAGAGAAGGGCGAGAGAGAGGAGAGGAGGAGAGAGAAGGGCGAGAGAGAGAGAGAGAGAGAGAAGGGCGAGAGGAGAGAGAAGGGAGAGGAGAGAGGAGAGAGAAGGGAGAGGGAGAGAGGAGAGAGAAGGGAGAGGTTGAGAATGGAAAGAGAGAGAAGGGAAAGGGAGAGAGAGAAGGGAGGTCAGGTGTTCAGGATATCCAAGCTTCAACACAGATGCTTTAATCAGTCCCTGCTTCAGCACAGGTGGCTCAATCAGGGTCTCTGTCTTCAAACAAGCCTCTGTTTGAGCCACTTGTGCTGAAGCTGGAAAATCCTGAAATTCAGACATGTTTCGTGGCTTAAGGACTTGAGTTGAGCAGCCATGTGTTCAAATTCTATTATACTTTTTATTTACATTTGCATCTAGAGTACTCTTTAGAAGCGGTTTGTCTCACTTCAGAGTGGCTAGGATAGGCCACAAAAGCCATTGAGATTTACAGGGAAAAAAAGAGGCATAACAAACTAAGGCTGCCATCTCTTTATATCACAAGGTTACTCAGCAAACTTAACAGAAAAACACAGAGAATACACAGAACTATGCAAAGAGCCACCCACAAACAGGGCTGGATGATGATAAACCAATGAATACCATATTTCAAACCAAAGAAAAATTAACATGTACAGTATTTAAAGTACGTGAATGTGACCGCAATCACCGTTATGAATAGGTATATAGGATCAAACGACAGGTGCTCAAGGGGTATAGATATAATGTTTATCAGTGTTGATCAAAAAAGATTTGATCAGAAGAGTTCCCCTTATATACAGCACTCTATTGTCATTCGTATGGTAAAGGTAGACAACAATTGGTCTTGCAGTATATTACTGCAGATCTGTCAGGTTGGCCAGAATCACTGCGGATATCAGAAAATAATAAAATTTTATTAATTCTACATAGATAATTAAAAACACATATACATGATTAAAAATCCCTTTTTGTGGCTGATATGTAAATAGGATGAGGATTATTTGGATCTATTGCCATATATCATCATATCATGACTCTCAGAGTAATAACAGCAGGTCTGTAATTGATTTGTACAGCACCGACATTGTTTATTGCACTAAATCACGACGGCACGCCGAGATCTACCCCAGCTGCCGCCAGTAACAACCGCGCGCCGCCGCGTTTCCCCCACGCACCCCCCCTCCACTTCGCGCGCAATTTACCTCCCTTCCCGACACCGTACCCGGCTCCTGCTCTGCCCCTCTGCTTCCCTGCACCCCCGCTTACCTTCATTTGATCTCCAGGGGTGTCGGGGAAGCCTGGGGAAGACGGGGAAGACGGGGAAGCCGGGCGCGCATGTTACTGTGACGTCACAGTGCGCCGCCACGCGCCGTGGCTACCCGCTTCCCAGCCGCATGGAGCCGGCGGCTTTTGCTTCAATAAGCAATGTCGCTACTGTATGTGGCTAGCTAGCAAACAAATTGGTCTTGCAGTATATTACTGCAGATCTGTCAGGTTGGCCAGAATCACTGCGGATATCAGAAAATAATAAATTTTTATTAATTCTACATAGATAATTAAAAACACATATACATGATTAAAAATCCCTTTTTGTGGCTGATATGTAAATAGGATGAGGATTATTTGGATCTATTGCCATATATCATCATATCATGACTCTCAGAGTAATAACAGCAGGTCTGTAATTGATTTGTATGTGGCTAGCTAGCAAACAAATTGGTCTTGCAGTATATTACTGCAGATCTGTCAGGTTGGCCAGAATCACTGCGGATATCAGAAAATAATAACATTTTATTAATTCTACATAGATAATTAAAAACACATATACATGATTAAAAATCCCTTTTTGTGGTTGATATGTAAATAGGATGAGGATTATTTGGATCTATTGCCATATATCATCATATCATGACTCTCAGAGTAATAACAGCAGGTCTGTAATTGATTTGTATGTGGCTAGCTAGCAAACAAATTGGTCTTGCAGTATATTACTGCAGATCTGTCAGGTTGGCCAGAATCACTGCGGATATCAGAAAATAATAAAATGTTATTAATTCTACATAGATAATTAAAAACACATATACATGATTAAAAATCCCTTTTTGTGGCTGATATGTAAATAGGATGAGGATTATTTGGATCTATTGCCATATATCATCATATCATGACTCTCAGAGTAATAACAGCAGGTCTGTAATTGATTTGTATGTGGCTAGCTAGCAAACAAATTGGTCTTGCAGTATATTACTGCAGATCTGTCAGGTTGGCCAGAATCACTGCGGATATCAGAAAATAATAAAATTTTATTAATTCTACATAGATAATTAAAAACACATATACATTATTAAAAATCCCTTTTTGTGGCTGATATGTAAATAGGATGAGGATTATTTGAATCTATTGCCATATATCATCATATCATGACTCTCAGAGTAATAACAGCAGGTCTGTAATTGATTTGCATGTGGCTAGCTAGCAAACAAATTGGTCTTGCAGTATATTACTGCAGATCTGTCAGGTTGGCCAGAATCACTGCGGATATCAGAAAATAATAACATTTTATTAATTCTACATAGATAATTAAAAACACATATACATGATTAAAAATCCCTTTTTGTGGCTGATATATAAATAGGATGAGGATTATTTGGATCTCTTGCCATATATCATCATATCATGACTCTCAGAGTAATAACAGCAGGTCTGTAATTGATTTGTATGTGGCTAGCTAGCAAACAAATGTTGGCAAAAATCACAGTTTGAGATCATATCATAACTCACAGAGTAATAACAGCAGGTCTGTAAATGTTTTGTATGTTATTAACTCGCAGATAGATACTTGCAAAATTCACCATTCAAACCACAATCACTGTCTAACATATATACTGGTATTGCTGCTCTGAATAGATAATTTACAGGGCAACTCTTCTGATCTTTTTTGATCAACTGATAAACATTTACAGTATTTACAATCTTTATCAGAACTCTTATAGAGACAATAAAAAGTGGATATATACACACACACACACACACACACACACACACACACACACACACACACACACACACACACACACACACACATTACAGTATGTGGGTGTGTATGTGTGTATATTATCTCTAGGGGTAGTTGCTCTGGGCTATTTCATACACAAGAGCCCCACAAACAGGGGTGGTTGAGCCTTTCAGGTACAGACACATCTCAAATAAACACTGATACCTTATGAATATTTCTCTATTAAACAGAAAGTAATCAGCAGCTTTGTGCTTTTTCAGTAACAGACCCTCTTTAATCACAGAAGATTCCCAGAGATAAAAAAATAAAGCAACTTACTGTATTTGAGACACACACCACTCGGTTAAACACTTTGAATTAAAGCCCAGGCCCATCTGACATCACATGATCAGTGACCAATTAGAGAATTTGTAGCAGACAAAAAAACTACAGTGCCCATGAAGCTTTGCTGCAAACTCATCCTGGAGTTCAAGAGTTTACAATGATTGATGTCTTACAACTGGGAGTGAGACAAATTGTAACAAAAACTAAATGTATCTATTCTGCTTATTGTAATGTCAGTGTGTGTGTCTGAGGTCCAGGGATATGTCATTTAATTGTGTGTGTGTGTGTGTGTGTGTGTGTCATCTTAAATCAATCTATTCTTAACAAATAAAAATATTTTACATGTACTAATTCTCTAATTTCTTTTAATTCACTATGAATTGACTGAATTATTTTAGTATTTTTCTCTCCGCTCTTAATTATTGCTTAATTATATATTTTTTCATGTTTGTGGTTCTGAATCCACACATTAGGAAGTATAGACAGTTGCTTTCTTTCTTTCTTGCTTTCTTGCTCTCTTGCTCTCTTGCACTCTTGCACTCTTGCGGAGAGGGAGTGGCTCAGTGAGTAAAAGACACTGAGTGGCACTGAGAGTTTGAAGCCTGGGGCCTGGTTCAATTCCTGGTGTCAGATCCTTGTGACCTTGGGCAAGTCACTTTATCTCCCTGTGCCTCAGGCACCAAAAACATAGATTGTAAGCTCCATGGGGCAGGGACCTATATTATATTATTATAAATTATATTATTATATTATTGAGCATTTCCCATTTTAAATGCAAAATTACTAACTAATATGTTTTTCTCCTTGTGCTATGAAATGCCTTATTTGAATCCAAAACTCATTGTATGAGGATAGACGCCATTGATTTTTCTTTCATTATTGCACATATGAATGTACAGCTGCAGCAGCAGCGGCCTTTATTCGAACACTTCACGCTGTGTATACTTCAGAATACCCATGTAGTGGCACGTGATCTCTTCCAACCTTCCCGCCTTATCACCCACTATCACTGCTTACTGAATAGCAGTAGGCATTAAGTGCTTGATAAGTGGCTTATGAACGCTTACTGCATAGGCGTGTGTGTGTGTCTGTGTCTATCTGAGGTACTGAGATACAGTAGGTCATTTAATTGTGTGTGTGTGCATGTACAAACTAAAAAAAAGTAACAGTGTTATTATAGCAATTACCAGTGTTACAAATATAGAAGTGCAAATAGCTAAAATGTAAGGAATCTACCGTTTTTTTAAAAAAAGGGGGGGACTATTCCATTGTGCATTTCACTTAATGTGACTTATTACCTTGCAATTAGATTTCTAGATATCTCTTGTATTTTCTAGGGTTACTCTTTGGGAGTATGTGTGAGAGCAAGAGACGGGTTGAGTGAAAGAAATAGAGTGGGAGTCAGGGTGAAAAAATGGAGAGAAGGGAAAGTGAGAGAGAAGGGAATGTGAGATAGAAGGGAAAATGAGAGAGAAGGGAGAGGGAGAGAGAAGGGAGAGGGAGAGAGAGCAGAGGTAAAGAGTGGTGTTTAAAGAGGGGGCAGTTTTAGTCGGGGAAGTAAGGCAAGGGTCATATCGAGAGAGATAAAGGGGGAGTGAGTGATAAAGGGAGAGAGAAAGGGGGAGAGAATGAGCTCTTAAAACAGGACTGCTTTAATGTTTTTAAAGCCTAAGAAATCAGATCAACATACACTGAAAATGAAGGATTTTTTAAAACCGATCGAATTGGCAGAACCAGACTGAAACAGCTTCGTACAAAGCCTTTTTAGATACAGATTGGACATGCGAGAAGGGCTTGCAGCATAGCAAACCATGCCAATTCGCATCTAGAGTGCTCTTTCGAAGTGATTTGTCTCACTTCAGAGTTTCTAGACTAGGCCGCAAAATCCTTTACGGTGTACAGGAAAAAAGAGACATAAAATACCAAGTCTATTTCAAAACAATGAATGCAACTTAAAGACTCAACATATCTGGCTGATGAATGCAAGGGTTAAACCTGGGAATACTATATTTTCAGTGTGACATGACCCTATTAAGATGCATTTCTCAAGGTTTACAAGTTACTGTATGGTTATTTTGCTGTTTAAAGTTTTTCTACCTTTTTTTGTTTAATTTCTTGAAATTACCTATGTACTGGTAGGAAGATAAATGTTTGAACAGGGGTTCTCAACTCCAGTACTCAAGCCTGTCCAACAGGTCAGGTTTTCAGGATATCCCACCTTAAGCACATGTGGTTCCATCAGGGGCTCAGTTTTCAACCAAGCCTCTGATTGAGCCAAGATATATGACACATATTACTAATGCAGGAATAAGTCATCAGAAATAGGCCCCTTGTTCAAAACAATATAACCATTTTCTCCTGGGATGTTGGAAGCATTAATATGCCTGATGACGCCATATGCTGGGCACAATGACCGAGATAGCAGCTGAGAGAAAGAGCAGAGAATGTAATAGTGTTTAAAATTGTTTCCCAATAGCTCAGATATAGCGATCAGTGAAAGAACAGTGTCCCATCAGCAGTGGCTGGACTGGATGTCTTGCTCACAAGTGCTATGTAATGTGGAAAAATGTTGCACACCAAAAATCAAAATAAATCTGAGATACTAATACCAGTGGGAGTCCGAGTGAAAAAATGGAGAGAAGGGAGAGTGAGAGAGAAGGGAGCGAGAAGGGAGTGGGAGAAGAGGTAGAGAGAGGTGATTAAAGATTGATTAGTTTGAGTCAGGGGAAGTGAGGCAAGGGTCATATAGAAGGAGATAAAGGGGGAGTGAGTGATAAAGGGAGAGAGAAAAGTTGAGAGATAAAGGGGGAGAGAATGAGCACTAAAAACAGGACTGCTATAACGTCTTGAAAGCCTAAGAAATCAGATCAACATACATAGACCTGAAAATGGAGGATTTTTTAAACCGATCGAATTGGCAGAACCAGACTGAAACAGCTTCTTATCAGCCGTCTACCACTGAGATGTATATTCTTTCAGTGGTAGAGAATGTATCATACCCTCCATTAGCAGTGTCTGATTACAATGGCTGCAGTGAAAGAAGTTAGGGTTAGGGTATTCTGAAAACCTGGCCTGTTTGCGGCTCTCGAGGACTGGAACTGTGCAGGCCTGGCTTACAGCATAGCAAAGTAGGCCAATTCACATAAAGAGAGCTATTTAGAAGTGGTTTGCCTCACTTCAGAGTTACTAGAATAGGCCACAAAATCCTTTGCGGTGTACAGGAAAAAAGAGGCATAACATACCAAGGCTGCCATCTCTTAATATTACAAGGTTACTAGATGCTCTGCAGAATTTTATAAATGCAGTAATTAATTGAAGCCAACTAAAGTGTCACTAATTTTAAATATCTTGGCATTTGGTTTCACTCCCATTTAAAATTTGAGTTGCATATTGATAATCTGACATCCAAAATCATTGCCAAACTGGGTGTACTTTATAGGAACAAATCCTCCCTAGGCCAAGGTGCATGATGGGTTAACTTTTGTATCTTACAGACATGCTTAAATGTAGTTAGTACTGCATTGCTGTGAACAGGACACATAGTGGAAAGTTACCTTAATTAAGAGAAACTCTCCAGAGTTGTATGGGAGTCTCCTGGGCCCTCCCCTAGGTCATGCTTATAGTGCCAGCAACGCGACTGGCGAAGTGACGGGTGACGTCACCTGCGAAAGTTATAATTTAACTTTCGGGGATGTCGCTGGCGACATGGGCATTGATTGGTTCAGAGGCTGTCACATGTGGCGACAGCCTCTGAAAAATCTGATTTCCCCAGCTCCAAATTTTGAGTCGCCAGCGTTACTCCCGTCGCGTCGCACTTACTATAAGCGCTGCCTAACTGGGATGTATACTGAATGCCTGGATGTGTTCTCTGACACATTTGTACAGCAGAGAAATGTGCCAGACTCTCAACTGTGGCAAAGCTGATAGTATACTCAGGACTGCGTGCAGTAAAAATTGATCACATAATAGCAACTATTGGGAGTCCCCTGGTTGTTGATGACATCATGAGCGCTATCCTGAGTGTCATAGAATGCTGAAATATATCCAAAGCTATGTATCCAATAAATTGAGCAGAAAGAGATAGGGGAAACTGTCCAAGCATTGCTGGAGTCAGAGGTAATATGGACCGCAGCCAGTTTCTTCAACTATCTGGGCTGTGGAAATACCAGATGGGTAGTGTAGGGTGGCTGTGCACTGTAGAACCCTAAACACAGTAGTGCCACTGTTGGTCGCTGTCATCGCTGACGTAGTTACTTTGGTGGAACATATGCTGTGAAGTATGTATATACAATTATACCAAGGTACAAAAATAGGAGAATGAGAAAAGGAACATAGAGTAGTACGTCTTTGGCTAAGAGAAGAAGAAACCACTTGATTGTCTCTCTCTCTCTCTCTCTCTCTTTTTATATATATATAAAAATATAAAAAAGTGTAAAATGGGGGGGTTTGCGAGGTGTGAAATAGGCCTTGCAACACTACCATTTGAGTAAAAGTTGTGCCCTAAAAAAAATGTCATGGTAGGTGTGCTATGGGGTAGGGAGGGGGGCCTGATCCTTGCATTTGTCCTGGGCCCCAAGATTTCTGCTGGCGGCCCTACTGACAAGGGATTCCTCAAATTGGGCCCAGCAGAAGCTACTTCCCAAGCAAGCAATTGCCTTTTTATATTATTTGTTCTGCTTTTTACTATTATCAGTATATATATGTAACATCGCCAAAAGAAGGGTCGTGCGGTCACTGCTGTATTTCATCTCCTGTCTGCACCGCTGATAAGAGGCATAGAGGAATTTGTGAGGGCGGACCCTCGCTCTCGCAGAGGGGAGGGGTTTGATGTCTGTCTGTGTGTGTGTGTGTGTGAGAGGGAGAGAGAGAGTGTGTGTGTAAGAGGGAGAGTGTGTGTGTGTGTGTGTGTGTGTGTGTGTGTGTGTGTGTGTGTGTGTGTGTGTGTGTGTGTGTGTGTGTGTGTGTGTGTGTATGTGTGTCACCCACCCTGTTTCCCTCTGTCTCACTTTCTGTAGCCCTCTGTCTCACTTTCTGTCACCCTCTGTCTCACTTTCTGTCACCCTCTGTTTCCCCCTGTCACCCTCTGTCTCACCCTGTCACCCTCTGTCTCACCCTGTCACCCTGTGTCACACCATGTCACCCATTTTCTCCCTGTCAACCTCTGTATCTCTCGGTATCACCCTGTCATTCTCTGTCTCACCCTGTCACCCTCTGCCTCACCCTGTCACCCTCTGCCTCACCCTATCTCACACACTCTCTGTGTCTCACACACTCTCTGTGTCTCACACACTCTCTGTGTCTCACACACTCTCTGTGTCACACACACACGCACACTCTCTCTGTGTCACACACACACTCTTAACAAGGACTAATTGTAGTATAATGTAATACAATAAATAAACATGTCAAAAACGAATGTTGTTCTTACTAGGAATTTATTCAATTTTTTTTAAAGCGGGCCTGGGGCGGGGCTAGGTGATGAGTAGATTTTTTTGTTCAGCGAGTAGATTTTTGGGTGATTTGTCAACCACAATATATATATATATATATGTAAGGGGGCCACTCCCGGCTTCCCTGATGTTCCTTTGCCCCTTGCCTTACCCCTGTGGCAGTGGGGGAAGGGGATGGCGACTTTTCCCAGTTGGCGCTGCTATCTGTGCCGGCGCCGTCGGGGGCCCTGATGCTCGAGCATGCGCAGATAGCCACAGCGGCCATGTTGTGTTTGGTGCGAGGTTCGCGCAATACGCAGAGGTTGGCAAGGGTAGTGGTGGCCATTACAAGTGTACAGGAGATCTGGTAGGTTGCGCAGGTGCAGTTATGTGTAGCGGTGGCCACTACAGCTTTGCACAGGTGCAGTAGAGACCGCGCACACAGTCCCCATAGGAAAGAGGTTCTGAGTGGACTACATCCCCCAGCAGCCTCTGGTGAATGCCCTATGTTCCCTGTCACCTGCAACCAACCAGCCACTGAGACTTGCAGATTCTCTGCAGCAGGGAATTTGATACATTGTTTTGTGCAGTCAGGAAGCAGACTGGGAAGCACGTGAGTGAGTGAGACTTAGGGGACAAAGGGGGAAAGAAGGTGGGCAGAGAGCTGCGAGATTCTGCCCTAGGCCAGAAATCCCCAGGCTAGAGTTGAGGCCCTGACTTCCCACTAGTGAGGGTGGGTGGTCACAGGGACAGGCCCTAGTACAGGAACCTGTCACTTTAGAGAGAGAGAGAAGTGAAGGAAGCAGAGACTGTCGCAGCACCATTACAGAGGTTTAGGATCAGACCTCTTCAAGCACAGCAGCAACCAACCGGGTGGGATCGCCCTGGAAGGTAACCCTGACGTATCTTCACCGTCGGATCCTTTGCGAAGTCTGTTTGCAGGTCCTAGCGCTGGAGCGCTCGGCAGGTAACATCCATAAGTGCACCAACTATAAATCAGTACATAGTGGCTGTGCAGTCACACACACACATACCTTATTTTGGGGGTGGGGTTGTGGTGTGGGGAGTTGGACATGGTGTGGGTACACGGTGAGGGGTTGCATCCTGCGAGACACGTGAGTTACTGTGTCTCCTAGAAGAGAGACACTTAATGTATGACATGCATAGTTATGTTACTGTTAGAAAAGTCACTGTTCTTTTATATGCTGTGTGCGTGATATTATATTATTGTCCTGTGAGGAACAACTCCCGCTCTGCTTGGAGCCATCACAGGTGGAGGCGCTGCACCATATAGTATTGTTCAGGAGGATACACCCCAGGCTCTCATTGGCGGAGGCTCAGGCCTCCTGTGAGCCTCACAGGTAAAGCACCACACTGGTAATACATATAGCTCCCCTCACATGCACCCTATCTGCGATTGGGTGGGGGAATATGGGTTACATATATATATTATATATATATAGTACCGACACACTTTATTCGAGTGTGGCCGGTACCGCAAGCCGGGAGATTTCCCGGCTTGCTAGTGGCCGCCCCTCGGCGTGCCGCGTGTCATAGACGCGCGGTCACGCGTCTTCGGGAGCGTGCGCCCCCTGCACGCGCGTCCAGGGGCTCCCTGAGGGAGCCCTGGTGTCCCGCGATCGCGGGACAGCGGCAGGGGGTTCCGGGGGACCCGGCGGACCCGGCAGCGGTAGGGAGAGCGCCCCGATCGGAGGGCGCTCTTCCGCTGCTTCGGCGCGCGCCCGTCACTCTCGGGCGCGCGCCAGGCTACTGCTGCGGCCAAGAACGGGCAAATGCTCGAATAAACTTGGCCGCAGCAGTATATATATATATATATATATATATATATATATACTTATTATTAGGCTATAACTGCAGCACTGATTATTGTGCTACCTAGTTCTTGTTGGTTCTTAATAGATTGCTATGAGGGATATTGTTATATGCACTTATGATATAATACACCTCATTTAGCAATCAGGACGCCACACTCCATATATTTTAGCACCCTCCCCATCAGTTACATATGTTGCTGGTACCATGGTTTTTTACCTCACTACTTCTTATTGGGACTCACACTGGTACTGTCATTTAGCGCATGAATATTTATTTTGTTCTAACAAAATTAACACAGTATAGGAAAATATGCATTTGTCAGAGGGAAAGGCCAATAATCTGGAGTCAGGTCACCCTAATGTATATTAAAAATAAACACAGGCCTGTCTGATACTCCCTGATATTATAAAGTAAAGAGGCCACTCTATAATAAATATTTACACAGGCCTTTTTAAGTCTGTCCCTAATAATCTGTAATCAGGAGGTCATTATAAGTGTTAAAACAGTAGTGGTACTGTGATATTAAAGTGACAATCCCATACAAGTTTAATTCAGCCCAAATCCACACAATAATGTTAATAAATGCATTATAAATATCACATGACCATATGTATACTGACTTAGTTCATGGCTGTGTTATTACATCATTACATGTGTAATTAAATCCGTGACATTCTCAGGCTCCCCCCTTCTGTGACAATCATACAGCCGGGCCGTTACATTGCAACACACTAATCCCGCCCCTAGTGACATCACGTGATCAGTAACCAGTCAGAGAAGCTAGCAGGCAAAGAACTACATTTCCCACAATGCACCTCGTGGAGTGTGGCTAGCAGCTACACCTTCTCTCACTAGTTTGTCTCCTGCGAGCTTCCGTACACAGCGTCTTGTTAGAGTGGGGCGTGGACATGTGTAAACTTCAATGGTGGGAAAATGAGACAGTTTTAGCTGCTAGCTGAGCAGTGGTACAGCGCTCTGTAGAAGGCGCTCTCAGTCGGGTGAGTGATTTTTCAATGTGTGTGTTTATTTTATTTCATTTCTCATTTTACTTTCACTTTAAGTACTGCATGCTTATTTTTTTCTTTGGGCATTTAGAGATTTAAGTGCTCTGTGAGACGATTCCTCCATTGAAGGAGGAGCTATGAGGCCAACCTATCACAGCTACTGTACCATCTTCAGTTGCTTTCAGTATACTGATTAATCCACGGCACAGAATATGCAACTTCAAATACATCTATCAACTGTCTATATGTTAAGCCCCCGGACAAGCAAGTGGTGAAACATGCATGTCAGGACTTGTCTGTCT
Source organism: Ascaphus truei (assembly GCF_040206685.1). Taxonomy (NCBI): domain Eukaryota; kingdom Metazoa; phylum Chordata; class Amphibia; order Anura; family Ascaphidae; genus Ascaphus; species Ascaphus truei. Next base: position 70,939 of record NW_027454374.1, on the reverse strand, counting down.
CATCTAGGATGTGGTGGTGATCTCAGCTGTTTCTCCTTCTCTCCGCTGAATATTGCAGTCTGTGCTCCAAGCAACCCTGGGAGCATGTGCTGAGACTCACTCTCCCTGTACCTACGAGCAGTTAAGCTGTGGATATATGCTATCACTCTGCTGGACACTTTGCTGTACACTCAGGACTGGTCTAAGTACTTTTGCTACCTATTTTGGCTTGTTAGTTATATCTGCCAATTTTTTGCTCATCTGTGTGTTTCATATCTATAGGCTTGGATCATATTACTAACTTATATAATTAACTTATTCATTTCCTTGCTTGTTAGTTATACACTAGTTTCATACAAGCACTTCACACAGGGGGCTTCAACTTAGGTAGTACTTGACCGGCCGGTCTGAGTGTTCTCATTTCCATATATTTCTTGCCTCTACACTTTATTTACACACTTTGACTTATTACTGCAGTGTAGCATTTTTCCCCACACCTTAAGGTTCAGTTTATAACAGCTTTGTAGGTCACCACTGCTCCTCATTTTAACCATTTATGTGTATGTGATTAATAAACCTTTATTGATACAATTTGTGTATGTTAGAGTGCTATTCAGGGGATTCTTTTTTTCTGTGTTAGTTTTCATATATATGTGTGTGTGTGTGTGTGTGTGTGTGTGTGTGTGTGTATATATGTATATATTTATGTATATATATTTGTGTGTGTGTGACCTTGGGCAAGTCACTTCATATCCTCTGTGCCTCAGGCACCAATGTCATAGATTGTAAGCTCTATGGGGCAGGGACTTGTGTCTGCAAAATGTCTCTGTATAGCGCTACGTAAAACTAGCAGCGCTTTAAAAGAACATGCTGTTATTATTATTATATATAAATGTGTATGTATTTATTTATATAGCACTATTAATGTATATAGCATTTCACAGTAGTAATACATGTGAAAATCCTATAAATAACAAATACAAATATCAGGTCATGGGAATAAGTGATTTGGACATAAAAGTAACATTTCGGAAGTGTGGACAACTAATACATCTTGTAGATTGCCTTTACAGTGTGATGTCATTGATTCAGTAGATTGTGTGCAGACCAGGACTGCAGTACAGTGTCACTCACATGGATGACTTGCGTGGTAGAAGCTCAAGAACAAGGATGTCAAACTCCAGTCCTCGAGGGCAGCAAACAGGCCAGGTTTTCAGGATATCCCTACTGAAAACCTGGCCTGTTTGGGACCCTCGAGGACTGGAGTTTGACATGCATGCTCTAGAAGGAGCACAGCTGTGGGTGGGAGGTGGATTTGCTTTGCATCAAATGGTTTGGAGCAAGGTTTATTGTATGTATTATCATAATAACAATGCAATGCTTAACTTTTATTTCAGGAGGGATGACTGCAGAACAGAAGTGAATATTGAAGCCATGTGTTCCTTTTCTTGCAAAAGAGAAAATTTGAAGGACAGTTGAACAGAATGAAAATTACTACACAGAGACAGATAAGCAATGTGTATATTTCTCATTTACCATTTAGTATTTGTCGTTTTATTGACTCCACACAATCCAGCTGCTACGGGTTTCACATTGAACATTTTCATCTCTACTCTACCCCTTCCTGTGATCTGAACCATGCAAGTTTTCATTGATTCAATACATCATGAGTAGAGTGTGGCTACAGTATGAAGTAAAGACCCAAGGACCACATCTACTACCATTCATAACAAGAACATGTGCAGTAGCGCACAGCTGCAGTTCTATGTGATTGTTATGAAAGGTTGAGGTGGTTCAATTCTATGAATCTGGAGTGGGATGGATCCTGTTTGCATCACATGGTTTCATCTAGGCCAGTAGATTATATAACTCTCAGTACAGGTTACACATGGCATCAGTATTAGTGATGTAAAGAGGAGGAAAGCTTCAATGTGGAGTACAAAGCCAAGTAATGTTGAAGTTACTCCTTTTACCATTTACTTGGTCAGTCTGTACTGTCTACTCCCCACACAGCTGCTAAGGGTCTTCCATTTTAAATACTTTCACCTCCTATTCTGCACTGCTTTGCTGCCCATTATTTAGAAATGCGTTCCAGTCATGTTTACCACTCTGAATCTCTCTGCAGTCATTGATTCAGCACATCATGGGTAGAGCATGGCTACAGATACAGCAAGCTATTATTATTTTACCGGCTGATCACCCATAATATTGCATTAAAACATAGAATATCACTTAATTTCCAAAAGATTCAGTGATGCTGATAATGCAGAATCTCACAACATTTCCCATCATAATGCCATAATGCACCAGAGGAAGAAATAATCCTTGCTATATCTGTACATTGTGTGACGTATTACCTCCATGACCATTGATAGCAAGTACATCTTCTGTATAGAGCGGCTGTGTTATGATGCAGTTATTGATCATCATTGACATAATCACAAGAATCTTATGCAAAGGGAAATTGTCCGCAGCGAAGTGAGATGTGTGCCTGTTTTAAGTCCTCCAGCTTAACGCCCCTACACCTCCCACTACACAGACATACTTACTTATGCATACACTGACATCTGGCATACCTACACACACCCCAGGGCCACTTCCTTCCCCTGATGTCAGGGAGAGGATGGGCATGCAGAGTGCAGTAAGTCTCCACGTTACTCTGGCCAACAGTCTTGGCCTACCCCCAGCATCTGTCACCCACAACATCTGTTCCCTCCTTGTAAAGTGCTGAACTATCTCACCTGGGTCAGTGCTATAGCTGATCACAGTGCCCGATCATGATGTCACTGTGACAGGCAGCAGTGCAGATTGACCGGTCAATCAATGCAGTGCCGCACCATATGCACTAAATGAGATTTCCGTGCCCCCTGTCAGGTTACTCCCTGGGCAGTGACCCTGCTCACCCCCTCCCCTAGTTCCACCTCTGACCACAATTATCTCTCTTGGAGAGTGTAGCAAATTGGTGTTGGTGGAATCTCACCTCTGCCATGCATGGTCACAATCTGGGCACAGGACCCAAATAGTGGGCAATGTGGCACTTTTTACAGTAGAGAATAAGTAACTATATTCTTTACTTGTGTATTAAGGACCTTATTTGCATTAAAATTCAGTCCCCATGGGACCAAGACTTTCTGGCTTACTGAACAAAGTGGAATTATTTCGTAGAGGGTGGAGAATTGTATTTTATCTGAAATTACCCCCTCTGCACAAAATACAAACAATTATACACATACATGTACCTTGTGGAAGTTGTTGCCCTCTATCTTCCTGTGGTCTCTCCCTGTTTCTCACCGTGCCTCCTCCCATTTCCTTGCACCTCTGCGTCTCCGCATATATCCCTATACTCAGAGCCGGCTCCGGTCAGTGACATGGGATGCCCAAATATGAGCATATCCATACATGGGCATCCATGCCACTGACCGGAGCCCACTCTGTTGCGGATATGGAGAGAGACTGGGAGATTTACATCCCCTTATAATTCATATGGTGCATAGTACCGGCACGTATTGTTTTACCGTTACTGTGTACCTTCCTACTTTCACACTGGTACAGTATGTGCTGCAGTGGGACTGAGAGGGATATATTGGTAACACATAGTTATTGTTGGGGGAATTCAATCCATTTTGAAAATAGTAATGCAATGTTTTATACTTTTTTTTTTTGCAGTAATGAAGAATGAAAAAGTTCTGTTAAAATTGAATTGGAGGTGAACTGGAATCATCATCAACTCTGCACCAGTGTGAATTGATGTTCTTTAATGTTCTGATAAGGTACATGCAACATCTCTTCCTCAACCCCTACACCACTCTCTGCCTCTTGCCTCTCTCTCTCCACCTCCCTGCTAAGCGTATTAACCCATCTAATGTAATCCACATTCCATGTCTCACTTTACTCTTCACTTCTCACGTGCCCTCTGGAATGTCTGCTCTCTGACTAACAAGGTCTATTTGTACATGACCTCTTCTGCTCTCATCATCCACCACTTCTCATTCCCCTCACCCCTGTCCTACTAGATACCTCAGCTTAATTGAACTCTCTCCTCTGACATCTACCCTTATCTCTAACCTCTCCTCACTTTCTGCTTAAACTAACTATCTTGTTAACTTTTACAATGCTATCATCTCCTCCTCCTCCCTCCTCCTCCCTCCTCCCTCCTCCATTATATATTTATATGCCCCTTCTAGGCTCTGACACACTCATCCCTCTAAGGCCATGATTATCATGGGCACATGCTTGGTCATCCACAGTGCGTGCGAGCGATGCAGAGCCGCCTCGGACCTCAGTGCAGGGATTGCTGCATACCCCAGCATCTGTCACCCACAAACAATACACACACTAATACTCCCCACAATACACACTATAATACCTCCTCAATACTAATCTCTCCAATAATATTATAGCTCCAAACACAATATACACAACACCCTTACACAAGATACACAATCTAGTACTCTCCTCTGCACCTCTACACACAATATAATACTCCCACACACACAATATACACACTACCCTCCTACCCCCATAAAATACAACCAATAATACACACACACTTTGTGGATGTTGGGACCAGCTCCCGGCATGCACCAGTGAAAGAGAGAGGCCAGCAGAAGCTCGGAAGAACTCCCTCTCTCCATCCGTGCCTCCCTCCGTTTCCCATCTTCTCCCTGTCTCTCTCCCTCCCTTTCCTTGCATCTCCCTGCGTCTTTACGTATACCCAGTCAGTGACGGCTCTGGTCACGTGATGCCTTAATATGGGCTTATCCATATATGTTCATCCACGTCACTAATGTGATGCCCGCACTGTTGCGGAGCTGGTACTTACGACGCGCACTTATTGTTTTATCAGTACTGCGTACCTGACTCTACCGGCCTACTTTCAACACTAGTACAATAAGTGCTTCACTACGAGTGAGTGGGGAATATTGGCATCACACAGTCACTGTTGAATATGCCATTCAATCCATTTTGAAAATAGTAATGCAATGTGGTTTTGTTTTGTTTGCTTTTTGCAGTAATGAAGAATGGATAAGTTATATTAAAATTAAATTGGAGGGGAACTGGATTCAGCATTTCATCATGAACTCTGCACTTGTGAGAATTTACCTTCTTGAATGCCCTGACAGGTACACGCAACTTTAAGACTATAATCTGCTGTGCAAGCTTTCGTGCTATACCTCCCCCTCAGGTTTTGATTTATACATTTGCTCCCTCAAGTCATGTCCTCTAATATTTGAAAGCTCTCTCCTAGCATTTTCTCTCTACCACAGAACGTCATCCCAATGTAACCTCTCTCTTGTTCTCTCTGCTTGCTGTTTCCTCACTCCTCTGTTAAACTTTTCTAATTTCTCTAACTTCCACACTCCTGCTTTTATCCACATGTTCTCTTTCCTTCCCCTACCTTTGCATGTGTCTACACACTGCACCATTTGTACAGACCTCTATTGCAGCTATTTCTGCACTGCTCAATGAAAAGCACTCTTTAATATCCTATTCTCTGTGCCCCCTCTCTCTGCGCCCCCTCTTTTGGCGCCTCCTCTCTCTGCGCCCCCTCTCTCTGCGCCTATCTGTCTCATTCTCTCTACGTCCCTCTCTCTCTACATAGAGCTATCTCTGTCTCTCTCTACACCTATCTCTGTGTCTCCTTCTATGTTTGCTGATGTGTGGGATATCTCTTATAATCTTGAACCTGCTCATATACACATCGGGCCTCCCTGCCTCTGCCTCCCTGCTAAGAGTGTTAACCTATCTAATGTAATCCACATTCCTTTCCTTACTTTTCTCTTCCCTTCTCCTGTGCCCTCTGGAATGTCCACTCTTACTAACAAGGGTCTAGTTGTACATGACCTCTTCTGCTCTCATCATTCACAATCAGTCATTCCCCTCACCCCATCTTACCTGTCCCACTGATTTTCCTCTGCTTAATTAAACTCTCCTCTGACATCTACTCTAACCTCTCTGCTCTCTCTCTCTCTTTCTGCTTAAACTGACAATCTTATTAACTCTTACAATGCTATCCTCTATATGCCCCTTCAAGCTCTGACACACTCGTCCCTCTAAACCACACCCTTGGCTAAATTCCCAAACATGTTCATCACACTTCCACTCGCTGTTCTTAATGCCTATGAAGGAAATCTCACACTTGATGTTTGATTTTTCTACAGTAAAAATGTCTCCAGTCCTGTATAAAGCTGCTCTCTGGGGCCAAACCACACTACTTTTTTTCCATATTCATCAACACACAAATTTAATTTACGCTGTCTTTTTTCCCCTGTATTTGACTCCCTCCACTAACCTTCTTCTCACACTTGCCATCCTTCCTTCACTTCTCCTCAAGCATTTGACTACTTCAGAGGCAAGGTGGATGCCACCCACAAGGAGATTCCTTCTGTCCCTTCCCCCTTCTCTCCTTCTACCTAATTCTCCTTCTGCATTTGACTCCTTTTCTTCTCTTACAGAGCTGGAAGCTAATCATCTTCTCTTCTCCCTCTACCACATGCCCTCTAGATCGTATCCCCTCACACCTTACTGCATCTCTTAGTCCCCACTCTCACCCACATCTTCAATTCCTCCCTATTCTCTGGCTCTTTACCCTCTTACTTTAAGCCTGTAGTGGTCACCCTTTTCTCAGAAACAACCTACACCCTATGTGCCTTACTAACTACCGCCCTGTATCCCTCCTGCTGTTTGTCTCCTAATTGCTAGAATGTCAACATTCTTAAATCACATTCCCTCCTGGATCCTTTACAACCTGCCTTTCGTACAGCTCGTTCTACAGACTGTGCTTAAAGCAAATTCCCAAGGTCACTTTTCCCTACTAATCCTACTTGATCTATCTGCTGCGTTTGATGCTCTCAATCACTCTCCTCCTTCATATTCTAAACTCTCTCTTGGTATCCGTAACACAGTTCTATCCTGGTTTTCATCATAACTTTCCTGTCACACATTCTCCATCTCTGTTGCTAACATGTCTTCGTCTTCTATTGATCTGTCTGTGGGTATACATCAGGGCTCTGTTCTGAGATCTCTCTTTCTCTCTACATACTATCATTTGGTGACCTCATCAACTCTTTGTGACAATCCTATAAATAACAAATACAAATATCAGGTCATGGGAATAAGTGATTTGGACATAAAAGTAACATTTCGGAAGTGTGGACAACTAATACATCTTGTAGATTGCCTTTACAGTGTGATGTCATTGATTCAGTAGATTGTGTGCAGACCAGGACTGCAGTACAGTGTCACTCACATGGATGACTTGCGTGGTAGAAGCTCAAGAACAAGGATGTCAAACTCCAGTCCTCGAGGGCAGCAAACAGGCCAGGTTTTCAGGATATCCCTACTGAAAACCTGGCCTGTTTGGGACCCTCGAGGACTGGAGTTTGACATGCATGCTCTAGAAGGAGCACAGCTGTGGGTGGGAGGTGGATTTGCTTTGCATCAAATGGTTTGGAGCAAGGTTTATTGTATGTATTATCATAATAACAATGCAATGCTTAACTTTTATTTCAGGAGGGATGACTGCAGAACAGAAGTGAATATTGAAGCCATGTGTTCCTTTTCTTGCAAAAGAGAAAATTTGAAGGACAGTTGAAGAGAAGGAAAATTACTACACAGAGACAGATAAGCAATGTGTATATTTCTCATTTACCATTTAGTATTTGTCGTTTTATTGACTCCACACAATCCGGCTGCTACGGGTTTCACATTGAATATTTTCATCTCTACTCTACCCCTTCCTGTGATCTGAACCATGCAAGTTTTCGTTGATTCAATACATCATGAGTAGAGTGTGGCTACAGTATGAAGTAAAGACCCAAGGACCACATCTACTACCATTCATAACAAGAACATGTGCAGTAGCGCACAGCTGCAGTTCTATGTGATTGTTATGAAAGGTTGAGGTGGTTCAATTCTATGAATCTGGAGTGGGATGGATCCTGTTTGCATCATATGGTTTCATCTAGGCCAGTAGATTATATAACTCTCAGTACAGGTTACACATGGCATCAGTATTAGTGATTTAAAGAGGAGGAAAGCTTCAATGTGGAGAACAAAGCCAAGTAATGTTGAAGTTACTCCTTTTACCATTTACTTGGTCAGTCTGTACTGTCTACTCTCCACACAGCTGCTAAGGATCTTCCATTTTAAATACTTTCACCTCCTATTCTGCACTGCTTTGCTGCCCATTATTCAGAGATGCGTTCCAGTCATGTTTAGCACTCTGAATCTCTCTGCAGTCATTGGTTCAGCACATCATGGGTAGAGCATGGCTACAGATACAGCAAGCTATTATTATTTTACCGGCTGATCACCCATAATATTGCATTAAAACATAGAATATCACTTAATTTCCAAAAGATTCAGTGATGCTGATAATGCAGAATCTCACAACATTTCCCATCATAATGCCATAATGCACAAGTGGGAGAAATAATCCTTGCTATATCTGTACATTGTGTGACGTATTACCTCAATGACCAATGAGAGCAAGTACATCTTCTGTATAGAGCGGCTGTGTTATGATGCAGTTATTGATCATCATTGACATAATCACAAGAATCTTATGCAAAGGGAAATTGTCCGCAGCGAAGTGAGATTTCAGCCCCCAAACGTCTGTAATATTAATGCAATGTCTTACTTTTGTTGCAGTGAACACTGAAGAGACGGATCTACTACAACACTGTACAGGATGAGCATACGCTACAAGCAGCAAAATGATCTTGCAGTTGACAGTATGTTGTTCTGGTAATGTGCACAATTATTATTTATGGGCTACACACCACAGTGCTGGACATATTCTGTTAACTTCAACTCTACTCCTAACATGGAGATGTCTTCCTGGTGTTACTGATTCAGTACATCATATGCACAGTGTGGTTATGATATGATGGATTGATTTAATGAACCCACCAACCAATGATGACATCTGCATCATCTTCTGTAAAGTGCAGCTACAGCATGATATTATCAGCATTTGGTGCGGTATAATCAGAGGTATCTATGTGCTTTTGTGCCTGTTTTAAGTCCTCCAGCTTAACGCCCCTACACCTCCCACTACACAGGCATACTTACTTATGCATACACTGACATCTGGCATACCTACACACACCCCAGGGCCACTTCCTTCCCCTGATGTCAGGGAGAGGATGGGCATGCAGAGTGCAGTAAGTCTCCACGTTACTCTGGCCAACAGTCTTGGCCTACCTCCAGCATCTGTCACCCACAACATCTGTTCCCTCCTTGTAAAGTGCTGAACTATCTCACCTGGGTCAGTGCTATAGCTGGTCACAGTGCCCGATCAGGATGTCACTGTGACAGGCAGCAGTGCAGATTGACCGGTCAATCAATGCAGTGCCGCAACATATGCACTAAATGAGATTTCCGTGCCCCCAGTCAGGTTACTCCCTGGGCAGTGACCCTGCTCACACCCTCCCCTAGTTCCACCTCTGATCACAATTATCTCTCTTGGAGAGTGTAGCAAATTGGAGTTGGGGGAATCTCACCTCTGCCATGCATGGTCACAATCTGGGCACAGGACCCAAATAGTGGGCAATGTGGCACTTCTTACAGTAGAGAATAAGTAACTTTATTCTTTACTTGTGTATTAAGGACCTTATTTGCATTAAATTCAGTCCACATGGGACCAAGACTTTCTGGCTTACTGAACAAAGTGGAATTGTTTCGTAGAGGGTGGAGAATTGTATTTTATCTGAAATTACCCCCTCTGCACAAAATACAAACAATTATACCCATACAAGTACCTTGTGGAAGTTGTTGCCCTCTATCTTCCTGTGGTCTCTCCCTGTTTCTCACCGTCCCTCCTCCCATTTCCTTGCACCTCTGCGTCTCCGCATATATCCCTATACTCAGAGCCGGCTCCGGTCAGTGACATGGGATGCCCAAATATGAGCATACCCATATATGGGCATCCATGCCACTGACCGGAGCCCGCTCTGTTGCGGATATGGAGAGAGACTGGGAGATTTACATCCCCTTATAATTCATATGGTGCATAGTACCGGCACGTATTGTTTTACCGGTACTGTGTACCTTCCTACTTTCACACTGGTACAGTATATGCTGCAGTGGGACTGAGAGGGATATATTGGTAACACATAGTCATTGTTGGGGGAATTCAATCCATTTTGAAAATAGTAATGAAATGTTTTTTACTTTTCTTTTTTTTCAGTAATGAAGAATGAAACATTTCTGTTAAAATTGAATTGGAGGTGAACTGGATTCATCATCAACTCTGCACCAGTGTGAATTGATGTTCTTTAATGTTCTGATAAGGTACATGCAACATCTCTTCCTCAACCCCTGCACCACTCTCTGCCTCTTGCCTCTCTCTCTCCACCTCCCTGCTAAGCGTATTAACCCATGCCCTCTAGATCGTATCCCCTCACACCTTACTGCATCTCTTAGTCCCCACTCTCACCCACATCTTCAATTCCTCCCTATTCTCTGGCTCTTTACCCTCTTACTTTAAGCCTGTAGTGGTCACCCTTTTCTCAGAAACAACCTACACCCTATGTGCCTTACTAACTACCGCCCTGTATCCCTCCTGCTGTTTGTCTCCTAATTGCTAGAATGTCAACATTCTTAAATCACATTCCCTCCTGGATCCTTTACAACCTGCCTTTCGTACAGCTCGTTCTACAGACTGTGCTTAAAGCAAATTCCCAAGGTCACTTTTCCCTACTAATCCTACTTGATCTATCTGCTGCGTTTGATGCTCTCAATCACTCTCCTCCTTCATATTCTAAACTCTCTCTTGGTATCCGTAACACAGTTCTATCCTGGTTTTCATCATAACTTTCCTGTCACACATTCTCCATCTCTGTTGCTAACATGTCTTCGTCTTCTATTGATCTGTCTGTGGGTATACATCAGGGCTCTGTTCTGAGATCTCTCTTTCTCTCTACATACTATCATTTGGTGACCTCATCAACTCTTTGTGACAATCCTATAAATAACAAATACAAATATCAGGTCATGGGAATAAGTGATTTGGACATAAAAGTAACATTTCGGAAGTGTGGACAACTAATACATCTTGTAGATTGCCTTTACAGTGTGATGTCATTGATTCAGTAGATTGTGTGCAGACCAGGACTGCAGTACAGTGTCACTCACATGGATGACTTGCGTGGTAGAAGCTCAAGAACAAGGATGTCAAACTCCAGTCCTCGAGGGCCGCAAACAGGCCAGGTTTTCAGGATATCCCTACTGAAAACCTGGCCTGTTTGGGACCCTCGAGGACTGGAGTTTGACATGCATGCTCTAGAAGGAGCACAGCTGTGGGTGGGAGGTGGATTTGCTTTGCATCAAATGGTTTGGAGCAAGGTTTATTGTATGTATTATCATAATAACAATGCAATGCTTAACTTTTATTTCAGGAGGGATGACTGCAGAACAGAAGTGAATATTGAAGCCATGTGTTCCTTTTCTTGCAAAAGAGAAAATTTGAAGGACAGTTGAAGAGAAGGAAAATTACTACACAGAGACAGATAAGCAATGTGTATATTTCTCATTTACCATTTAGTATTTGTCGTTTTATTGACTCCACACAATCCGGCTGCTACGGGTTTCACATTGAATATTTTCATCTCTACTCTACCCCTTCCTGTGATCTGAACCATGCAGGTTTTCGTTGATTCAATACATCATGAGTAGAGGGTGGCTACAGTATGAAGTAAAGACCCAAGGACCACATCTACTACCATTCATAACAAGAACATGTGCAGTAGCGCACAGCTGCAGTTCTATGTGATTGTTATGAAAGGTTGAGGTGGTTCAATTCTATGAATCTGGAGTGGGATGGATCCTGTTTGCATCATATGGTTTCATCTAGGCCAGTAGATTATATAACTCTCAGTACAGGTTACACATGGCATCAGTATTAGTGATTTAAAGAGGAGGAAAGCTTCAATGTGGAGAAAAAAGCCAAGTAATGTTGAAGTTACTCCTTTTACCATTTACTTGGTCAGTCTGTACTGTCTACTCTCCACACAGCTGCTAAGGATCTTCCATTTTAAATACTTTCACCTCCTATTCTGCACTGCTTTGCTGCCCATTATTCAGAGATGCGTTCCAGTCATGTTTAGCACTCTGAATCTCTCTGCAGTCATTGGTTCAGCACATCATGGGTAGAGCATGGCTACAGATACAGCAAGCTATTATTATTTTACCGGCTGATCACCCATAATATTGCATTAAAACATAGAATATCACTTAATTTCCAAAAGATTCAGTGATGCTGATAATGCAGAATCTCACAACATTTCCCATCATAATGCCATAATGCACAAGTGGGAGAAATAATCCTTGCTATATCTGTACATTGTGTGACGTATTACCTCAATGACCAATGAGAGCAAGTACATCTTCTGTATAGAGCGGCTGTGTTATGATGCAGTTATTGATCATCATTGACATAATCACAAGAATCTTATGCAAAGGGAAATTGTCCGCAGCGAAGTGAGATTTCAGCCCCCAAACGTCTGTAATATTAATGCAATGTCTTACTTTTGTTGCAGTGAACACTGAAGAGACGGATCTACTACAACACTGTACAGGATGAGCATACGCTACAAGCAGCAAAATGATCTTGCAGTTGACAGTATGTTGTTCTGGTAATGTGCACAATTATTATTTATGGGCTACACACCACAGTGCTGGACATATTCTGTTAACTTCAACTCTACTCCTAACATGGAGATGTCTTCCTGGTGTTACTGATTCAGTACATCATATGCACAGTGTGGTTATGATATGATGGATTGATTTAATGAACCCACCAACCAATGATGACATCTGCATCATCTTCTGTAAAGTGCAGCTACAGCATGATATTATCAGCATTTGGTGCGGTATAATCAGAGGTATCTATGTGCTTTTGTGCCTGTTTTAAGTCCTCCAGCTTAACGCCCCTACACCTCCCACTACACAGGCATACTTACTTATGCATACACTGACATCTGGCATACCTACACACACCCCAGGGCCACTTCCTTCCCCTGATGTCAGGGAGAGGATGGGCATGCAGAGTGCAGTAAGTCTCCACGTTACTCTGGCCAACAGTCTTGGCCTACCTCCAGCATCTGTCACCCACAACATCTGTTCCCTCCTTGTAAAGTGCTGAACTATCTCACCTGGGTCAGTGCTATAGCTGATCACAGTGCCCGATCAGGATGTCACTGTGACAGGCAGCAGTGCAGATTGACCGGTCAATCAATGCAGTGCCGCAACATACTGCTGCGGCACAGTTTATTCGAGCATTTGCCCGTTCTGTGCCGCAGCAGTAGCCTGGCGCGCGCCCGAGTGTGACGGGCGCACGCCGAAGCAGCGGAAGAGCGCCCTCCGATCGGGGCGCTCTCCCTACCGCTGCCGGGTCCGCCGGGTCCCCCGGAACCCCCTGCCGCTGTCCCGCGATTGCGGGACACCAGGGCTCCCTCGGGGAGCCCCTGGACATGCGTGCAGCGGGCGCACGCTCCCGATGACGCGTGACCGCGCGTCTATGACGCGCGGCACGCCGAGGGGCGGCCACTAGCAAGCCGGGAGATTTCCCGGCTTGCGGTACCGACCACACTTCAATAAAGTGTGTCGGTAGTGTATGCACTAAATGAGATTTCCGTGCCCCCAGTCAGGTTACTCCCTGGGCAGTGACCCTGCTCACACCCTCCCCTAGTTCCACCTCTGATCACAATTATCTCTCTTGGAGAGTGTAGCAAATTGGAGTTGGGGGAATCTCACCTCTGCCATGCATGGTCACAATCTGGGCACAGGACCCAAATAGTGGGCAATGTGGCACTTCTTACAGTAGAGAATAAGTAACTTTATTCTTTACTTGTGTATTAAGGACCTTATTTGCATTAAATTCAGTCCACATGGGACCAAGACTTTCTGGCTTACTGAACAAAGTGGAATTGTTTCGTAGAGGGTGGAGAATTGTATTTTATCTGAAATTACCCCCTCTGCACAAAATACAAACAATTATACCCATACAAGTACCTTGTGGAAGTTGTTGCCCTCTATCTTCCTGTGGTCTCTCCCTGTTTCTCACCGTGCCTCCTCCCATTTCCTTGCACCTCTGCGTCTCCGCATATATCCCTATACTCAGAGCCGGCTCCGGTCAGTGACATGGGATGCCCAAATATGAGCATACCCATATATGGGCATCCATGCCACTGACCGGAGCCCGCTCTGTTGCGGATATGGAGAGAGACTGGGAGATTTACATCCCCTTATAATTCATATGGTGCATAGTACCGGCACGTATTGTTTTACCGGTACTGTGTACCTTCCTACTTCCACACTGGTACAGTATATGCTGCAGTGGGACTGAGAGGGATATATTGGTAACACATAGTCATTGTTGGGGGAATTCAATCCATTTTGAAAATAGTAATGAAATGTTTTTTACTTTTCTTTTTTTTCAGTAATGAAGAATGAAACATTTCTGTTAAAATTGAATTGGAGGTGAACTGGATTCATCATCAACTCTGCACCAGTGTGAATTGATGTTCTTTAATGTTCTGATAAGGTACATGCAACATCTCTTCCTCAACCCCTGCACCACTCTCTGCCTCTTGCCTCTCTCTCTCCACCTCCCTGCTAAGCGTATTAACCCATGCCCTCTAGATCGTATCCCCTCACACCTTACTGCATCTCTTAGTCCCCACTCTCACCCACATCTTCAATTCCTCCCTATTCTCTGGCTCTTTACCCTCTTACTTTAAGCCTGTAGTGGTCACCCTTTTCTCAGAAACAACCTACACCCTATGTGCCTTACTAACTACCGCCCTGTATCCCTCCTGCTGTTTGTCTCCTAATTGCTAGAATGTCAACATTCTTAAATCACATTCCCTCCTGGATCCTTTACAACCTGCCTTTCGTACAGCTCGTTCTACAGACTGTGCTTAAAGTAAATTCCCAAGGTCACTTTTCCCTACTAATCCTACTTGATCTATCTGCTGCGTTTGATGCTCTCAATCACTCTCCTCCTTCATATTCTAAACTCTCTCTTGGTATCCGTAACACAGTTCTATCCTGGTTTTCATCATAACTTTCCTGTCACACATTCTCCATCTCTGTTGCTAACATGTCTTCGTCTTCTATTGATCTGTCTGTGGGTATACATCAGGGCTCTGTTCTGAGATCTCTCTTTCTCTCTACATACTATCATTTGGTGACCTCATCAACTCTTTGTGACAATCCTATAAATAACAAATACAAATATCAGGTCATGGGAATAAGTGATTTGGACATAAAAGTAACATTTCGGAAGTGTGGACAACTAATACATCTTGTAGATTGCCTTTACAGTGTGATGTCATTGATTCAGTAGATTGTGTGCAGACCAGGACTGCAGTACAGTGTCACTCACATGGATGACTTGCGTGGTAGAAGCTCAAGAACAAGGATGTCAAACTCCAGTCCTCGAGGGCCGCAAACAGGCCAGGTTTTCAGGATATCCCTACTGAAAACCTGGCCTGTTTGGGACCCTCGAGGACTGGAGTTTGACATGCATGCTCTAGAAGGAGCACAGCTGTGGGTGGGAGGTGGATTTGCTTTGCATCAAATGGTTTGGAGCAAGGTTTATTGTATGTATTATCATAATAACAATGCAATGCTTAACTTTTATTTCAGGAGGGATGACTGCAGAACAGAAGTGAATATTGAAGCCATGTGTTCCTTTTCTTGCAAAAGAGAAAATTTGAAGGACAGTTGAAGAGAAGGAAAATTACTACACAGAGACAGATAAGCAATGTGTATATTTCTCATTTACCATTTAGTATTTGTCGTTTTATTGACTCCACACAATCCGGCTGCTACGGGTTTCACATTGAATATTTTCATCTCTACTCTACCCCTTCCTGTGATCTGAACCATGCAGGTTTTCGTTGATTCAATACATCATGAGTAGAGGGTGGCTACAGTATGAAGTAAAGACCCAAGGACCACATCTACTACCATTCATAACAAGAACATGTGCAGTAGCGCACAGCTGCAGTTCTATGTGATTGTTATGAAAGGTTGAGGTGGTTCAATTCTATGAATCTGGAGTGGGATGGATCCTGTTTGCATCATATGGTTTCATCTAGGCCAGTAGATTATATAACTCTCAGTACAGGTTACACATGGCATCAGTATTAGTGATTTAAAGAGGAGGAAAGCTTCAATGTGGAGAACAAAGCCAAGTAATGTTGAAGTTACTCCTTTTACCATTTACTTGGTCAGTCTGTACTGTCTACTCTCCACACAGCTGCTAAGGATCTTCCATTTTAAATACTTTCACCTCCTATTCTGCACTGCTTTGCTGCCCATTATTCAGAGATGCGTTCCAGTCATGTTTAGCACTCTGAATCTCTCTGCAGTCATTGGTTCAGCACATCATGGGTAGAGCATGGCTACAGATACAGCAAGCTATTATTATTTTACCGGCTGATCACCCATAATATTGCATTAAAACATAGAATATCACTTAATTTCCAAAAGATTCAGTGATGCTGATAATGCAGAATCTCACAACATTTCCCATCATAATGCCATAATGCACAAGTGGGAGAAATAATCCTTGCTATATCTGTACATTGTGTGACGTATTACCTCAATCACCAATGAGAGCAAGTACATCTTCTGTATAGAGCGGCTGTGTTATGATGCAGTTATTGATCATCATTGACATAATCACAAGAATCTTATGCAAAGGGAAATTGTCCGCAGCGAAGTGAGATTTCAGCCCCCAAACGTCTGTAATATTAATGCAATGTCTTACTTTTGTTGCAGTGAACACTGAAGAGACGGATCTACTACAACACTGTACAGGATGAGCATACGCTACAAGCAGCAAAATGATCTTGCAGTTGACAGTATGTTGCTCTGGTAATGTGCACAATTATTATTTATGGGCTACACACCACAGTGCTGGACATATTCTGTTAACTTCAACTCTACTCCTAACATGGAGATGTCTTCCTGGTGTTACTGATTCAGTACATCATATGCACAGTGTGGTTATGATATGATGGATTGATTTAATGAACCCACCAACCAATGATGACATCTGCATCATCTTCTGTAAAGTGCAGCTACAGCATGATATTATCAGCATTTGGGCATGCAGAGTGCAGTAAGTCTCCACGTTACTCTGGCCAACAGTCTTGGCCTACCTCCAGCATCTGTCACCCACAACATCTGTTCCCTCCTTGTAAAGTGCTGAACTATCTCACCTGGGTCAGTGCTATAGCTGATCACAGTGCCCGATCAGGATGTCACTGTGACAGGCAGCAGTGCAGATTGACCGGTCAATCAATGCAGTGCCGCAACATACTGCTGCGGCACAGTTTATTCGAGCATTTGCCCGTTCTGTGCCGCAGCAGTAGCCTGGCGCGCGCCCGAGTGTGACGGGCGCACGCCGAAGCAGCGGAAGAGCGCCCTCCGATCGGGGCGCTCTCCCTACCGCTGCCGGGTCCGCCGGGTCCCCCGGAACCCCCTGCCGCTGTCCCGCGATCGCGGGACACCAGGGCTCCCTCGGGGAGCCCCTGGACATGCGTGCAGCGGGCGCACGCTCCCGATGACGCGTGACCGCGCGTCTATGACGCGCGGCACGCCGAGGGGCGGCCACTAGCAAGCCGGGAGATTTCCCGGCTTGCGGTACCGACCACACTTCAATAAAGTGTGTCGGTAGTGTATGCACTAAATGAGATTTCCGTGCCCCCAGTCAGGTTACTCCCTGGGCAGTGACCCTGCTCACACCCTCCCCTAGTTCCACCTCTGATCACAATTATCTCTCTTGGAGAGTGTAGCAAATTGGAGTTGGGGGAATCTCACCTCTGCCATGCATGGTCACAATCTGGGCACAGGACCCAAATAGTGGGCAATGTGGCACTTCTTACAGTAGAGAATAAGTAACTTTATTCTTTACTTGTGTATTAAGGACCTTATTTGCATTAAATTCAGTCCACATGGGACCAAGACTTTCTGGCTTACTGAACAAAGTGGAATTGTTTCGTAGAGGGTGGAGAATTGTATTTTATCTGAAATTACCCCCTCTGCACAAAATACAAACAATTATACCCATACAAGTACCTTGTGGAAGTTGTTGCCCTCTATCTTCCTGTGGTCTCTCCCTGTTTCTCACCGTGCCTCCTCCCATTTCCTTGCACCTCTGCGTCTCCGCATATATCCCTATACTCAGAGCCGGCTCCGGTCAGTGACATGGGATGCCCAAATATGAGCATACCCATATATGGGCATCCATGCCACTGACCGGAGCCCGCTCTGTTGCGGATATGGAGAGAGACTGGGAGATTTACATCCCCTTATAATTCATATGGTGCATAGTACCGGCACGTATTGTTTTACCGGTACTGTGTACCTTCCTACTTTCACACTGGTACAGTATATGCTGCAGTGGGACTGAGAGGGATATATTGGTAACACATAGTCATTGTTGGGGGAATTCAATCCATTTTGAAAATAGTAATGAAATGTTTTTTACTTTTCTTTTTTTTCAGTAATGAAGAATGAAACATTTCTGTTAAAATTGAATTGGAGGTGAACTGGATTCATCATCAACTCTGCACCAGTGTGAATTGATGTTCTTTAATGTTCTGATAAGGTACATGCAACATCTCTTCCTCAACCCCTGCACCACTCTCTGCCTCTTGCCTCTCTCTCTCCACCTCCCTGCTAAGCGTATTAACCCATCTAATGTAATCCACATTCCATGTCTCACTTTACTCTTCACTTCTCACGTGCCCTCTGGAATGACTGCTCTCTGACTAACAAGGTCTATTTGTACATGACCTCTTCTGCTCTCATCATCCACCACCTCTCATTCCCCTCACCCCTGTCCTACTCGATACCTCAGCTTAATTGAACTCTCTCCTCTGACATCTACCCTTATCTCTAACCTCTCCTCACTTTCTGCTTAAACTAACTATCTTGTTAACTTTTACAATGCTATCATCTCCTCCTCCTCCCTCCTCCTCCTCCCTCCTCCATCATATATATGCCCCTTCTAGGCTCTGACACACTCATCCCTGTAAGGCCATGATTATCATGGGCACATGCTTGGTCATCCACAGTGCGTGCGAGCGATGCAGAGCCGCCTCGGACCTCAGTGCAGGGATTGCTGCATACCCCCAGCATCTGTCACCCACAAACAATACACACACTAATACTCCCCACAATACACACTATAATACCTCCTCAATACTAATCTCCCCAATAATATTATAGCTCCAAACACAATATACACAACACCCTTACACAAGATACACAATCTAGTACTCTCCTCTGCACCTCTACACACAATATAATACTCCCACACACACAATATACACACTACCCTCCTACCCCCATAAAATACAACCAATAATACACACACACTTTGTGGATGTTGGGACCAGCTCCCGGCATGCACCAGTGAAAGAGAGAGGCCCGCAGAAGCTCGGAAGAACTCCCTCCATCCGTGCCTTCCTCCGTTTCACATCTTCTCCCTGTCTCTCTCCCTCCCTTTCCTTGCATCTCCCTGCGTCTTTACGTATACCCAGTCAGTGACGGCTCTGGTCACGTGATGCCTTAATATGGGCTTATCCATATATGTTCATCCACGTCACTAATGTGATGCCCGCACTGTTGCGGAGCTGGTACTTACGACGGGCACTTATTGTTTTATCAGTACTGCGTACCTGACTCTACCGGCCTACTTTCAACACTAGTACAATATGTGCTTCACTACGAGTGAGTGGGGAATATTGGCATCACACAGTCACTGTTGAATATGCCATTCAATCCATTTTGAAAATAGTAATGCAATGTGGTTTTGTTTTGTTTGCTTTTTGCAGTAATGAAGAATGGAAAAGTTATATTAAAATTAAATTGGAGGGGGACTAGATTCAGCATTTCATCATGAACTCTGCACTTGTGAGAATTTAACTTCTTGAATACCCTGACAGGTACACGCAACATTAAGACTATAATCTGCTGTGCAAGCTTTCGTGCTATACCTCCCCCTCAGGTTTTGATTTATACATTTGCTCCCTCAATTCATGTCCTCTAATATTTGAAAGCTCTCTCCTAGCATTTTCTCTTTACCACAGAACGTCATCCCAATGTAACCTCTCTCTTGTTCTTTTTCCTCACTCCTCTGTTAAACTTTTCTAATTTCTCTAACTTCCACACTCCTGCTTTTATCCACATGTTCTCCTCTTTCCTTCCCCTACCTTTGCATGTGTCTACACACTGCACCATTTGTACAGACCTCTATTGCAGCTATTTCTGCACTGCTCAATGAAAAGCACTCTTTAATATCCTATTCTCTGTGCCCCCTCTCTCTGCGCCCCCTCTTTTGGCGCCTCCTCTCTCTGCGCCCCCTCTCTCTGCGCCTATCTGTCTCATTCTCTCTACGTCCCTCTCTCTCTACATAGAGCTATCTCTGTCTCTCTCTACACCTATCTCTGTGTCTCCTTCTATGTTTGCTGATGTGTGGGATATCTCTTATAATCTTGAACCTGCTCATATACACATCGGGCCTCCCTGCCTCTGCCTCCCTGCTAAGAGTGTTAACCTATCTAATGTAATCCACATTCCTTTCCTTACTTTTCTCTTCCCTTCTCCTATGCCATCTGGAATGTCCGTTCTCTGACTAACAAGGCTCTAGTTGTACATGACCTCTTCTGCTCTCATCATTCACAATCAGTCATTCCCCTCACCCCATCTTACCTGTCCCACTGATTTGCCTCTGCTTAATTAAACTCTCCTCTGACATCTACTCTAACCTCTCTGCTCTCTCTCTCTTTCCGCTTAAACTAACAATCTTATTAACTCTTACAATGCTATCCTCCTATCTATATGCCCCCTCTAGGCTCTGACACACTTGTCCCTCTAGCCCACACCCTTGGCTAAATTCCCAAACATGTTCATCACACTTCCACTCGCTGTTCTTAATGCCTATGAAGGAAATCACACAATTGATATTTGATTTTTCTACAGTAAAAATGTCTCCAGTCCTGTATAAAGCTGCTCTCTGGGGCCAAACCACACTACTTTTTTTTCACATTCATCAACACTCAAATTTAATTTACGCTGTCTTTTTTTCCCTGTATTTGACTCCCTCCACTAACCTTCTCCTCACACTTGCCATCCTTCCTTCACTTCTCCTCAAGCATTTGACTACTTCAGAGGCAAGGTGGATGCCACCCACAAGGAGATTCCTTCTGTCCCTTCCCCCTTCTCTCCTTCTACCTAATTCTCCTTCTGCATTTGACTCTTTTTCTTCTCTTACAGAGCTGGAAGCAAATCATCTTCTCTTCTCCCTCTACCACATGCCCTCTAGATCGTATCCCCTCACACCTTACTGCATCTCTTAGTCCCCACTCTCACCCACATCTTCAATTCCTCCCTATTCTCTGGCTCTTTACCCTCTTACTTTAAGCCTGTAGTGGTCACCCTTTTCTCAGAAACAACCTACACCCTATGTGCCTTACTAACTACCGCCCTCTATCCCTCCTGCTGTTTGTCTCCTAATTGCTAGAATGTCAACATTCTTAAATCACATTCCCTCCTGGATCCTTTACAACCTGCCTTTCGTACAGCTCGTTCTACAGACTGTGCTTAAAGCAAATTCCCAAGGTCACTTTTCCCTACTAATCCTACTTGATCTATCTGCTGCGTTTGATGCTCTCAATCACTCTCCTCCTTCATATTCTAAACTCTCTCTTGGTATCCGTAACACAGTTCTATCCTGGTTTTCATCATAACTTTCCTGTCACACATTCTCCATCTCTGTTGCTAACATGTCTTCGTCTTCTATTGATCTGTCTGTGGGTATACATCAGGGCTCTGTTCTGAGATCTCTCTTTCTCTCTACATACTATCATTTGGTGACCTCATCAACTCTTTGTGACAATCCTATAAATAACAAATACAAATATCAGGTCATGGGAATAAGTGATTTGGACATAAAAGTAACATTTCGGAAGTGTGGACAACTAATACATCTTGTAGATTGCCTTTACAGTGTGATGTCATTGATTCAGTAGATTGTGTGCAGACCAGGACTGCAGTACAGTGTCACTCACATGGATGACTTGCGTGGTAGAAGCTCAAGAACAAGGATGTCAAACTCCAGTCCTCGAGGGCCGCAAACAGGCCAGGTTTTCAGGATATCCCTACTGAAAACCTGGCCTGTTTGGGACCCTCGAGGACTGGAGTTTGACATGCATGCTCTAGAAGGAGCACAGCTGTGGGTGGGAGGTGGATTTGCTTTGCATCAAATGGTTTGGAGCAAGGTTTATTGTATGTATTATCATAATAACAATGCAATGCTTAACTTTTATTTCAGGAGGGATGACTGCAGAACAGAAGTGAATATTGAAGCCATGTGTTCCTTTTCTTGCAAAAGAGAAAATTTGAAGGACAGTTGAAGAGAAGGAAAATTACTACACAGAGACAGATAAGCAATGTGTATATTTCTCATTTACCATTTAGTATTTGTCGTTTTATTGACTCCACACAATCCGGCTGCTACGGGTTTCACATTGAATATTTTCATCTCTACTCTACCCCTTCCTGTGATCTGAACCATGCAAGTTTTCGTTGATTCAATACATCATGAGTAGAGGGTGGCTACAGTATGAAGTAAAGACCCAAGGACCACATCTACTACCATTCATAACAAGAACATGTGCAGTAGCGCACAGCTGCAGTTCTATGTGATTGTTATGAAAGGTTGAGGTGGTTCAATTCTATGAATCTGGAGTGGGATGGATCCTGTTTGCATCATATGGTTTCATCTAGGCCAGTAGATTATATAACTCTCAGTACAGGTTACACATGGCATCAGTATTAGTGATTTAAAGAGGAGGAAAGCTTCAATGTGGAGAACAAAGCCAAGTAATGTTGAAGTTACTCCTTTTACCATTTACTTGGTCAGTCTGTACTGTCTACTCTCCACACAGCTGCTAAGGATCTTCCATTTTAAATACTTTCACCTCCTATTCTGCACTGCTTTGCTGCCCATTATTCAGAGATGCGTTCCAGTCATGTTTAGCACTCTGAATCTCTCTGCAGTCATTGGTTCAGCACATCATGGGTAGAGCATGGCTACAGATACAGCAAGCTATTATTATTTTACCGGCTGATCACCCATAATATTGCATTAAAACATAGAATATCACTTAATTTCCAAAAGATTCAGTGATGCTGATAATGCAGAATCTCACAACATTTCCCATCATAATGCCATAATGCACAAGTGGGAGAAATAATCCTTGCTATATCTGTACATTGTGTGACGTATTACCTCAATGACCAATGAGAGCAAGTACATCTTCTGTATAGAGCGGCTGTGTTATGATGCAGTTATTGATCATCATTGACATAATCACAAGAATCTTATGCAAAGGGAAATTGTCCGCAGCGAAGTGAGATTTCAGCCCCCAAACGTCTGTAATATTAATGCAATGTCTTACTTTTGTTGCAGTGAACACTGAAGAGACGGATCTACTACAACACTGTACAGGATGAGCATACGCTACAAGCAGCAAAATGATCTTGCAGTTGACAGTATGTTGTTCTGGTAATGTGCACAATTATTATTTATGGGCTACACACCACAGTGCTGGACATATTCTGTTAACTTCAACTCTACTCCTAACATGGAGATGTCTTCCTGGTGTTACTGATTCAGTACATCATATGCACAGTGTGGTTATGATATGATGGATTGATTTAATGAACCCACCAACCAATGATGACATCTGCATCATCTTCTGTAAAGTGCAGCTACAGCATGATATTATCAGCATTTGGTGCGGTATAATCAGAGGTATCTATGTGCTTTTGTGCCTGTTTTAAGTCCTCCAGCTTAACGCCCCTACACCTCCCACTACACAGGCATACTTACTTATGCATACACTGACATCTGGCATACCTACACACACCCCAGGGCCACTTCCTTCCCCTGATGTCAGGGAGAGGATGGGCATGCAGAGTGCAGTAAGTCTCCACGTTACTCTGGCCAACAGTCTTGGCCTACCTCCAGCATCTGTCACCCACAACATCTGTTCCCTCCTTGTAAAGTGCTGAACTATCTCACCTGGGTCAGTGCTATAGCTGATCACAGTGCCCGATCAGGATGTCACTGTGACAGGCAGCAGTGCAGATTGACCGGTCAATCAATGCAGTGCCGCAACATACTGCTGCGGCACAGTTTATTCGAGCATTTGCCCGTTCTGTGCCGCAGCAGTAGCCTGGCGCGCGCCCGAGTGTGACGGGCGCACGCCGAAGCAGCGGAAGAGCGCCCTCCGATCGGGGCGCTCTCCCTACCGCTGCCGGGTCCGCCGGGTCCCCCGGAACCCCCTGCCGCTGTCCCGCGATCGCGGGACACCAGGGCTCCCTCGGGGAGCCCCTGGACATGCGTGCAGCGGGCGCACGCTCCCGATGACGCGTGACCGCGCGTCTATGACGCGCGGCACGCCGAGGGGCGGCCACTAGCAAGCCGGGAGATTTCCCGGCTTGCGGTACCGACCACACTTCAATAAAGTGTGTCGGTAGTGTATGCACTAAATGAGATTTCCGTGCCCCCAGTCAGGTTACTCCCTGGGCAGTGACCCTGCTCACACCCTCCCCTAGTTCCACCTCTGATCACAATTATCTCTCTTGGAGAGTGTAGCAAATTGGAGTTGGGGGAATCTCACCTCTGCCATGCATGGTCACAATCTGGGCACAGGACCCAAATAGTGGGCAATGTGGCACTTCTTACAGTAGAGAATAAGTAACTTTATTCTTTACTTGTGTATTAAGGACCTTATTTGCATTAAATTCAGTCCACATGGGACCAAGACTTTCTGGCTTACTGAACAAAGTGGAATTGTTTCGTAGAGGGTGGAGAATTGTATTTTATCTGAAATTACCCCCTCTGCACAAAATACAAACAATTATACCCATACAAGTACCTTGTGGAAGTTGTTGCCCTCTATCTTCCTGTGGTCTCTCCCTGTTTCTCACCGTGCCTCCTCCCATTTCCTTGCACCTCTGCGTCTCCGCATATATCCCTATACTCAGAGCCGGCTCCGGTCAGTGACATGGGATGCCCAAATATGAGCATACCCATATATGGGCATCCATGCCACTGACCGGAGCCCGCTCTGTTGCGGATATGGAGAGAGACTGGGAGATTTACATCCCCTTATAATTCATATGGTGCATAGTACCGGCACGTATTGTTTTACCGGTACTGTGTACCTTCCTACTTTCACACTGGTACAGTATATGCTGCAGTGGGACTGAGAGGGATATATTGGTAACACATAGTCATTGTTGGGGGAATTCAATCCATTTTGAAAATAGTAATGAAATGTTTTTTACTTTTCTTTTTTTTCAGTAATGAAGAATGAAACATTTCTGTTAAAATTGAATTGGAGGTGAACTGGATTCATCATCAACTCTGCACCAGTGTGAATTGATGTTCTTTAATGTTCTGATAAGGTACATGCAACATCTCTTCCTCAACCCCTGCACCACTCTCTGCCTCTTGCCTCTCTCTCTCCACCTCCCTGCTAAGCGTATTAACCCATCTAATGTAATCCACATTCCATGTCTCACTTTACTCTTCACTTCTCACGTGCCCTCTGGAATGACTGCTCTCTGACTAACAAGGTCTATTTGTACATGACCTCTTCTGCTCTCATCATCCACCACCTCTCATTCCCCTCACCCCTGTCCTACTCGATACCTCAGCTTAATTGAACTCTCTCCTCTGACATCTACCCTTATCTCTAACCTCTCCTCACTTTCTGCTTAAACTAACTATCTTGTTAACTTTTACAATGCTATCATCTCCTCCTCCTCCCTCCTCCTCCTCCCTCCTCCATCATATATATGCCCCTTCTAGGCTCTGACACACTCATCCCTGTAAGGCCATGATTATCATGGGCACATGCTTGGTCATCCACAGTGCGTGCGAGCGATGCAGAGCCGCCTCGGACCTCAGTGCAGGGATTGCTGCATACCCCCAGCATCTGTCACCCACAAACAATACACACACTAATACTCCCCACAATACACACTATAATACCTCCTCAATACTAATCTCCCCAATAATATTATAGCTCCAAACACAATATACACAACACCCTTACACAAGATACACAATCTAGTACTCTCCTCTGCACCTCTACACACAATATAATACTCCCACACACACAATATACACACTACCCTCCTACCCCCATAAAATACAACCAATAATACACACACACTTTGTTGGGACCAGCTCCCGGCATGCACCAGTGAAAGAGAGAGGCCCGCAGAAGCTCGGAAGAACTCCCTCCATCCGTGCCTTCCTCCGTTTCACATCTTCTCCCTGTCTCTCTCCCTCCCTTTCCTTGCATCTCCCTGCGTCTTTACGTATACCCAGTCAGTGACGGCTCTGGTCACGTGATGCCTTAATATGGGCTTATCCATATATGTTCATCCACGTCACTAATGTGATGCCCGCACTGTTGCGGAGCTGGTACTTACGACGGGCACTTATTGTTTTATCAGTACTGCGTACCTGACTCTACCGGCCTACTTTCAACACTAGTACAATATGTGCTTCACTACGAGTGAGTGGGGAATATTGGCATCACACAGTCACTGTTGAATATGCCATTCAATCCATTTTGAAAATAGTAATGCAATGTGGTTTTGTTTTGTTTGCTTTTTGCAGTAATGAAGAATGGAAAAGTTATATTAAAATTAAATTGGAGGGGGACTAGATTCAGCATTTCATCATGAACTCTGCACTTGTGAGAATTTAACTTCTTGAATACCCTGACAGGTACACGCAACATTAAGACTATAATCTGCTGTGCAAGCTTTCGTGCTATACCTCCCCCTCAGGTTTTGATTTATACATTTGCTCCCTCAATTCATGTCCTCTAATATTTGAAAGCTCTCTCCTAGCATTTTCTCTTTACCACAGAACGTCATCCCAATGTAACCTCTCTCTTGTTCTTTCTGCTGGCTGTTTCCTCACTCCTCTGTTAAACTTTTCTAATTTCTCTAACTTCCACACTCCTGCTTTTATCCACATGTTCTCCTCTTTCCTTCCCCTACCTTTGCATGTGTCTACACACTGCACCATTTGTACAGACCTCTATTGCAGCTATTTCTGCACTGCTCAATGAAAAGCACTCTTTAATATCCTATTCTCTGTGCCCCCTCTCTCTGCGCCCCCTCTTTTGGCGCCTCCTCTCTCTGCGCCCCCTCTCTCTGCGCCTATCTGTCTCATTCTCTCTACGTCCCTCTCTCTCTACATAGAGCTATCTCTGTCTCTCTCTACACCTATCTCTGTGTCTCCTTCTATGTTTGCTGATGTGTGGGATATCTCTTATAATCTTGAACCTGCTCATATACACATCGGGCCTCCCTGCCTCTGCCTCCCTGCTAAGAGTGTTAACCTATCTAATGTAATCCACATTCCTTTCCTTACTTTTCTCTTCCCTTCTCCTATGCCATCTGGAATGTCCGTTCTCTGACTAACAAGGCTCTAGTTGTACATGACCTCTTCTGCTCTCATCATTCACAATCAGTCATTCCCCTCACCCCATCTTACCTGTCCCACTGATTTGCCTCTGCTTAATTAAACTCTCCTCTGACATCTACTCTAACCTCTCTGCTCTCTCTCTCTTTCCGCTTAAACTAACAATCTTATTAACTCTTACAATGCTATCCTCCTATCTATATGCCCCCTCTAGGCTCTGACACACTTGTCCCTCTAGCCCACACCCTTGGCTAAATTCCCAAACATGTTCATCACACTTCCACTCGCTGTTCTTAATGCCTATGAAGGAAATCACACAATTGATATTTGATTTTTCTACAGTAAAAATGTCTCCAGTCCTGTATAAAGCTGCTCTCTGGGGCCAAACCACACTACTTTTTTTTCACATTCATCAACACTCAAATTTAATTTACGCTGTCTTTTTTTCCCTGTATTTGACTCCCTCCACTAACCTTCTCCTCACACTTGCCATCCTTCCTTCACTTCTCCTCAAGCATTTGACTACTTCAGAGGCAAGGTGGATGCCACCCACAAGGAGATTCCTTCTGTCCCTTCCCCCTTCTCTCCTTCTACCTAATTCTCCTTCTGCATTTGACTCTTTTTCTTCTCTTACAGAGCTGGAAGCAAATCATCTTCTCTTCTCCCTCTACCACATGCCCTCTAGATCGTATCCCCTCACACCTTACTGCATCTCTTAGTCCCCACTCTCACCCACATCTTCAATTCCTCCCTATTCTCTGGCTCTTTACCCTCTTACTTTAAGCCTGTAGTGGTCACCCTTTTCTCAGAAACAACCTACACCCTATGTGCCTTACTAACTACCGCCCTGTATCCCTCCTGCTGTTTGTCTCCTAATTGCTAGAATGTCAACATTCTTAAATCACATTCCCTCCTGGATCCTTTACAACCTGCCTTTCGTACAGCTCGTTCTACAGACTGTGCTTAAAGCAAATTCCCAAGGTCACTTTTCCCTACTAATCCTACTTGATCTATCTGCTGCGTTTGATGCTCTCAATCACTCTCCTCCTTCATATTCTAAACTCTCTCTTGGTATCCGTAACACAGTTCTATCCTGGTTTTCATCATAACTTTCCTGTCACACATTCTCCATCTCTGTTGCTAACATGTCTTCGTCTTCTATTGATCTGTCTGTGGGTATACATCAGGGCTCTGTTCTGAGATCTCTCTTTCTCTCTACATACTATCATTTGGTGACCTCATCAACTCTTTGTGACAATCCTATAAATAACAAATACAAATATCAGGTCATGGGAATAAGTGATTTGGACATAAAAGTAACATTTCGGAAGTGTGGACAACTAATACATCTTGTAGATTGCCTTTACAGTGTGATGTCATTGATTCAGTAGATTGTGTGCAGACCAGGACTGCAGTACAGTGTCACTCACATGGATGACTTGCGTGGTAGAAGCTCAAGAACAAGGATGTCAAACTCCAGTCCTCGAGGGCCGCAAACAGGCCAGGTTTTCAGGATATCCCTACTGAAAACCTGGCCTGTTTGGGACCCTCGAGGACTGGAGTTTGACATGCATGCTCTAGAAGGAGCACAGCTGTGGGTGGGAGGTGGATTTGCTTTGCATCAAATGGTTTGGAGCAAGGTTTATTGTATGTATTATCATAATAACAATGCAATGCTTAACTTTTATTTCAGGAGGGATGACTGCAGAACAGAAGTGAATATTGAAGCCATGTGTTCCTTTTCTTGCAAAAGAGAAAATTTGAAGGACAGTTGAAGAGAAGGAAAATTACTACACAGAGACAGATAAGCAATGTGTATATTTCTCATTTACCATTTAGTATTTGTCGTTTTATTGACTCCACACAATCCGGCTGCTACGGGTTTCACATTGAATATTTTCATCTCTACTCTACCCCTTCCTGTGATCTGAACCATGCAAGTTTTCGTTGATTCAATACATCATGAGTAGAGTGTGGCTACAGTATGAAGTAAAGACCCAAGGACCACATCTACTACCATTCATAACAAGAACATGTGCAGTAGCGCACAGCTGCAGTTCTATGTGATTGTTATGAAAGGTTGAGGTGGTTCAATTCTATGAATCTGGAGTGGGATGGATCCTGTTTGCATCATATGGTTTCATCTAGGCCAGTAGATTATATAACTCTCAGTACAGGTTACACATGGCATCAGTATTAGTGATTTAAAGAGGAGGAAAGCTTCAATGTGGAGAACAAAGCCAAGTAATGTTGAAGTTACTCCTTTTACCATTTACTTGGTCAGTCTGTACTGTCTACTCTCCACACAGCTGCTAAGGATCTTCCATTTTAAATACTTTCACCTCCTATTCTGCACTGCTTTGCTGCCCATTATTCAGAGATGCGTTCCAGTCATGTTTAGCACTCTGAATCTCTCTGCAGTCATTGGTTCAGCACATCATGGGTAGAGCATGGCTACAGATACAGCAAGCTATTATTATTTTACCGGCTGATCACCCATAATATTGCATTAAAACATAGAATATCACTTAATTTCCAAAAGATTCAGTGATGCTGATAATGCAGAATCTCACAACATTTCCCATCATAATGCCATAATGCACAAGTGGGAGAAATAATCCTTGCTATATCTGTACATTGTGTGACGTATTACCTCAATGACCAATGAGAGCAAGTACATCTTCTGTATAGAGCGGCTGTGTTATGATGCAGTTATTGATCATCATTGACATAATCACAAGAATCTTATGCAAAGGGAAATTGTCCGCAGCGAAGTGAGATTTCAGCCCCCAAACGTCTGTAATATTAATGCAATGTCTTACTTTTGTTGCAGTGAACACTGAAGAGACGGATCTACTACAACACTGTACAGGATGAGCATACGCTACAAGCAGCAAAATGATCTTGCAGTTGACAGTATGTTGTTCTGGTAATGTGCACAATTATTATTTATGGGCTACACACCACAGTGCTGGACATATTCTGTTAACTTCAACTCTACTCCTAACATGGAGATGTCTTCCTGGTGTTACTGATTCAGTACATCATATGCACAGTGTGGTTATGATATGATGGATTGATTTAATGAACCCACCAACCAATGATGACATCTGCATCATCTTCTGTAAAGTGCAGCTACAGCATGATATTATCAGCATTTGGTGCGGTATAATCAGAGGTATCTATGTGCTTTTGTGCCTGTTTTAAGTCCTCCAGCTTAACGCCCCTACACCTCCCACTACACAGGCATACTTACTTATGCATACACTGACATCTGGCATACCTACACACACCCCAGGGCCACTTCCTTCCCCTGATGTCAGGGAGAGGATGGGCATGCAGAGTACAGTAAGTCTCCACGTTACTCTGGCCAACAGTCTTGGCCTACCTCCAGCATCTGTCACCCACAACATCTGTTCCCTCCTTGTAAAGTGCTGAACTATCTCACCTGGGTCAGTGCTATAGCTGATCACAGTGCCCGATCAGGATGTCACTGTGACAGGCAGCAGTGCAGATTGACCGGTCAATCAATGCAGTGCCGCAACATATGCACTAAATGAGATTTCCGTGCCCCCAGTCAGGTTACTCCCTGGGCAGTGACCCTGCTCACACCCTCCCCTAGTTCCACCTCTGATCACAATTATCTCTCTTGGAGAGTGTAGCAAATTGGAGTTGGGGGAATCTCACCTCTGCCATGCATGGTCACAATCTGGGCACAGGACCCAAATAGTGGGCAATGTGGCACTTCTTACAGTAGAGAATAAGTAACTTTATTCTTTACTTGTGTATTAAGGACCTTATTTGCATTAAATTCAGTCCACATGGGACCAAGACTTTCTGGCTTACTGAACAAAGTGGAATTGTTTCGTAGAGGGTGGAGAATTGTATTTTATCTGAAATTACCCCCTCTGCACAAAATACAAACAATTATACCCATACAAGTACCTTGTGGAAGTTGTTGCCCTCTATCTTCCTGTGGTCTCTCCCTGTTTCTCACCGTGCCTCCTCCCATTTCCTTGCACCTCTGCGTCTCCGCATATATCCCTATACTCAGAGCCGGCTCCGGTCAGTGACATGGGATGCCCAAATATGAGCATACCCATATATGGGCATCCATGCCACTGACCGGAGCCCGCTCTGTTGCGGATATGGAGAGAGACTGGGAGATTTACATCCCCTTATAATTCATATGGTGCATAGTACCGGCACGTATTGTTTTACCGGTACTGTGTACCTTCTTACTTTCACACTGGTACAGTATGTGCTGCAGTGGGACTGAGAGGGATATATTGGTAACACATAGTCATTGGTGGGGGAATTCAATCCATTTTGAAAATAGTAATGCATTGTTTTTTACTTTTTTTTTTGCAGTAATGAAGAATGAAAAAGTTCTGTTAAAATTGAATTGGACGTGAACTGGATTCAGCATTTCATCATCAACTCTGCACCAGTGTGAATTGACGTTCTTTAATGTTCTGACAAGGTACATGCAACATCTCTTCCTCTACCCCTACACCACTCTCTGCCTCTTGCCTCTCTCTCTCCACCTCCCTGCTAAGCGTATTAACCCATCTAATGTAATCCACATTCCATGTCTCACTTTACTCTTCACTTCTCACGTGCCCTCTGGAATGACTGCTCTCTGACTAACAAGGTCTATTTGTACATGACCTCTTCTGCTCTCATCATCCACCACCTCTCATTCCCCTCACCCCTGTCCTACTCGATACCTCAGCTTAATTGAACTCTCTCCTCTGACATCTACCCTTATCTCTAACCTCTCCTCACTTTCTGCTTAAACTAGCTATCTTGTTAACTCTTACAATGCTATCATCTCCTCCTCCCTCCTCCTCCATCATCTATATGCCCCTTCTAGGCTCTGACACACTCATCCCTCTAAGGCCGTGATTATCATGGGCACACGCTTGGTTGTCCACAGTGCGTGCGAGCGATGCAGGGCCTCCCCGTCGCCTCGGACCTCAGTGCAGGGATTGCTGGAGCGACAGGCATGCGCTAACTTTGCCATCTGTTGCGTGCTTACTATAGACGCAGCCTAACCCATGCATTGGTTTAATTCACAAGCACGCTCTCATCACACTTCATCACATCACACTGCTGCTCTTAACACCTATGGAGGAAATCTCACAGTCTGATTTTCTACACTAAACCTTTGTCCTGTTCTGTAAAACTCTGCTCCTTTTTTTAAGGTCAAACACTACTTTTTCCTCACTCATCAACACTCCAATTTCATTCACACTGTCTTCTATGTATTTGAGTCCCACCACTGACTTTCTCCTCCCACTTAACATCCATCCTTTATTTCTCCTCAAGCCTTTGCTCACTTGAGGCAAGGTGGATGCCATCCACAAGTAGATTCGTTCTCTCCCTTCCCCCTCTCTCTTTTTCTATCTAGATCTCATTGCACTCTTGACTCCTTTTCTCCTGTCACAAAGCTGGAACCTGATCTTCTCTTCTCCCTCTACCACATGCCCTCTCAATCCTATATTCTCACTCTCACCCACATCTTCAATTCCTCCATATCCTTTGGCTCTTTCAACTCTTCCTTTTAAGCATGCAGTGGTCACCCCTATTCTCAAAAATAACCTTGACCTTGTGTGAATTTCTAACTATCGCCCTGTATCCGTCCTACCATTTGCCTCCTAATTGCTAGAACGTCTTGTGATCTCCCGTTTGATCAACATTCTTAAATCACATGCTCCTCTGGGCCCTTCACAATCTGCCTTTCCCAATGTAACCAATTATGTACATAAAGAAAATTCCCAAGGTCCATTTTACTTACTAATCCTGCTTGATCTCTCTTCTGCTTTTGATACTGTCAATCACTCTTCTCATTCATATTCTAAACTCTTTCTTCGTATCCGCAGCAAACTTATATCCTGGTTTTCATCATACTTCTCCATCACACATTCTCCATCTCTGTTGCTAACGTGTCTTTGTATCCTGTTGTTTTGTCTGTTGGTATACCTCAGGACTCTGTTCTGGGACCTCTCTCACTACATACTATCACTAGTTGACCTTATCAACTATTTTGGCCCTTGATATCATCTCTATGCAGATGATACACACACCTATCCACCCTACCGTCACTCCTGCAATTTAGTTCCTAGTTTCGGGTCGCCTCCTGGCTATATCCTCCATGGATGACACTCTTCTGCCTTAAACCTAATGTCTAAAACTGAGCTCCTCATATTTCCCCCTAAATCTGGCCTAATATCACCTTTCTCCATCGCAGTAAACAGTACTACCATCATCCTGTCATGAAAGCACATTGCCTAGGAGTAACATTTGACTCTTCCCTTTCCATCTTCATTCACGACACTGGCTAAAGTTTGTCGATTCTTTCTCTGTAATATTTCCAAGATTTGCCCTTTTCTCTGTCAATCTACTGCTAAAACGCCAATGCATGCCCTTATCGTATGGGTTAACATACTGCTAACAGGGCTCCCTGCTTCACAACTTTCTCATTTGCAATCTATCCAAAACTCTGCTGCTTGAATAATTTCCCTTTCTCCCACAACAGTATCTGCTCATCTCCTCCTCCTCCTTAAATCCCTCTCCTTGCTTCCCATCAAGTTTCAGATCACCTACAAAGTTCTCCTCCTTACCTTTTTGTTAAGGTTCTCTATTAGTGGTGTACCGAGTACCCGGCGTTACCCGACACATTTCCAGCTACCCGGACATTACTCGAAACCGGCCACTGAGAAGTGGACTTGGCCGGGTAATACCCGGCGTCGGGTAATGTCAGGGCAGCTGGAAATAATCTTTTATACTTACCTTTCCTAAGACATCTAGGATCAGCAGCAGCAGTCCTCTGATGTTGGCAGCATCAGAGGTGTCTTCACCTGGCGGGGGGAGCTGCAGGAATCACTTCCACAGCACCGAAGCAGGTAAGCTGTGTCTGTGAGCCTGCAGCTCCCCCGCCGGCTGAAGACACCACAGATGCTGCCACCGTCACAGGACTGCTGCTGATCCTAGATGTCACCGCCACCCGGAAGGTAAGTGCCAAACCGTGTACCCGACCGGGTAGAACCTTTCATTTTGGCCGGGTACCCGTTACCCATTTTTTTATAGTTGAGGACCCAGTCCAACACTATTCTCTATTCATCTGCTCCTTCCTACATATCATCTTTGGTCTCGTTATGCCCTTCCTCGTCTCCTAAGCTCTACTAATAGCTGTCTCCATTATACTTCTTACACCTCTACTGCGCACTCGCTCTCTTGCCTGAAACCCTTTCCCATCAATTTACCTGTGAAACTCACACACACTCAGTATATGCCAACATACCCTCTTCCACCCACATTTAAGATCAACCTTAAAATTCACAACTTAAATGAAGCATTTCAATAGCTTTTACTCGTTGCTACTGTCACTCATTCAGTCACTAACTATTGTTCCCAAGAAGTGCTTTATACTACAAGTACCCACCATTAAGGACAAGCATTGTCATCTACTGCACTTGTTCCCCCACCTGTTGTCTCTCTGTAAGTCTCCTTACATTTCTCTTAGATTGTAAACTACCCAGGACAGGGATTTACTTTCCTATTGTCTGTTTTTGTTTGTTGAACTTATTGTATAATAATTTCCTGTACTTTTTGGTCTCTCTTGTAAAGCGCTGAGTACACAATGGGTGGTATATAAATAGAGATATATGCAGAGTCTAGAGACAAGGCACACGTGTATAGGTAGCTACAGTTTATCCGGGACCGTATGCATCCTTGAAGTGCCTGTCCCAGTTATTTTCTATTGATTGCAATGTAGGAGTGTCTGTCCTGTCTTATTTTTTTTATTATTATTATTATTATTATATATACAAAGATATATACAAAGATTGTTTCCTGTCGTTAGCATGACATTGTGTGACACAGTGTGATGTCATTGATTCAGTAGATTGTGTGCAGACCGGGACTGCAGTACAGTTTCACTGACATGAATAACTTGTGTGGTAGAAGCTCTAGAAGGAGCACAGCTGTGGGAGGGAGGTGGATTTGCTTTGTATCACATGGTTTGGAGCAAGGTTCATTGTATGTATCGTCAATAATAATTATAATAATAATAATGCAATGCTTAACTTTTTTATTTCAAGAGGAAAGACTGCAGAACAGAAGTGAATATTGAAGCCATGTGTTCATTTTCTTGCAAAATAGAAAATTGAAGGACAGTTGAAGAGGAGGAAAATGACTACACAGAGACAGATAAGCAATGTGTATATTTCTCATTTAGTATTTGTCGTTTTATTGACTCCAAAAAATCCGGCTGCTAAGGGTTTCGCATTGGACATATTCACCTCTACTCCACCCCTTCCTGTGATCTGTACCATGCAGATTTTTGTTGATTCAATACATCATGAATAGAGTGTGGCTACAGTATGAAGTACTGACCCAAGGACCACATCTACTACCATTCATAACAAGAACATGTGCAGTAGCGCACTGCTGCAGTTCTATGTTATTGCTATGAAAGGTTGAGGTGGTGCAATCATATGAATCTTGAGTGGGAGGGATCCTGTTTGCATCATTTAATTTGATCTAGGCCAGTAGAGTATATAACTCTCAGTACAGGTTACATATGGCATCAGTATTAGTGATTTAAAGAACAGAAAAACAGGAGTGGAGAACAAAACCAAGTAATGTTGAAGTTACTACTTTTTACTATTTACTTGGTCAGTCTGTACTGTCTACTCCCCACACAGCTGCTAAGGGTTTCCATTTGAGATACATTCACCTTCTACTCTGCACTACTGTGCTACCCTCTATTCAGAGATGAGTTCAAGTCATGTTTACCACTCTAAATCGCTCTGCAGTCATTGATTCAGCACATCATGGGTAGAGCATGGCTATAGATACAGCAAGCTTTATTTTACCCTAATATTGCATTAAAAAATAGAATATCACTCAGTTTCCTACAGATTTACTGATGCTGATAATGCAGAATCTCACCCTCCCATCATAATACACCAGAGGAAGAAATAATCCTTGCTATATATGTACATTGTGTGACATATTGCCTCCATGACCATTGATGGCAAATACATATTCTGTATAGAGCAGCTGTGTTATGATGTAGTTGTTATTGATCATCATTGAGATATAATCACAAGAATCTTATGCAAAGGGAAACTGTCATTAGCATAGTGGGATTTCAGCCCCCAAACTTCTGTAATATTAATGCAATGTCTTACTTTTATTGCAGTGAACACCGAAGAGACGGATCTACTACAACACTGCACAGGACAAGAGTATACACTACAAGCAGCAAAATGATCATGCAGTTGACAATATGTTGTTCTGGTAATGTGCACAATTATTATGTATGGGCTCCACACCACAGTGCTGGACATATTTTGTTAACTTCAACACTACCCCTACCATGGAGATGTCTTCCTGTGATTGGTGTTACTGATTCAGTACATCATATGCATAGTGTGGCTATTATATGATGGATTGATTTAATGAACCCACCAAACACTGATGACATCTGTATCATCTTCTGTAAAGTGCATCTACAGCAGGATATTATCAGCATTTGGGGTGATATAATCAGAGGCATCTATGTGCTTTTGTGCTGGGTAAAGTCCTCCAGCTGAACCGCCCCCCGCCCCCCACCCCCCTACACCTCCTGCCACACAGGCAAACTTACTTACACACACAGCACACTTACTTATGCACACTGACACTTGGCATACCTACACACACACACCCCACAGCCACTGGCATGCATGCAGAGTCCTGGGCATGCAGGATGGGCATGCAGAGTACAGAATATCTCCACCTTGCTCTGGCCCGTACTCTTGGCCTACCCCCAGCATCTGTCACCCACAACCTCTGTTCCCTCCCTGTAAATTGCTGCACTAACACACCTTGGTCAGCGCTGCAACCGATCACAGCACCGGATCATGTCACTGTGATAGGAAGCAGTGCTAATTGACCGGTCAATCAATGCCACGTGGCAACATACGCACCAAAAGAGATTTCCATGCCCCCTGACAGGCTACTCCCTGGGCAGTGACCCTGCTCATCTTCCACCTCTGATCACAATATTCTCTCTTGGAGAGTGTAGCAAATTGGAGTTGGGGGAATTTCACCTCTGCAGTGCATGTAGAGTCCTGTATGCAGAGTACAGAAAGTCTCCACCTTAGTCTGGCCCGTACTCTTGGCCTACCCACAGCATCTGTCACTACTCCCCACAATACTGTCACAATACTCCCCACAATACACACTTTAATACCTCCTCAATAATAATCTCCCCAATAATATTATAGTCTTAAACACAATATACACAATACCCCCTAACACAAGATACCCAATCTAACACTCTCCTCTGCACCTCAACATAATATACACACTATAATACCCTACACACAATATAATACTCCCACACACACACAATATACACACTATCCTCCTACCGCCATAAAACACAACCAATAATACACACACACTTTGTGGATGTTGGGACCAGCTCCTTGCATGCACCAGTGAAAGAGAGAGGCCTGCCATCCGTGCCTCCCTCCGTTTCCCATCTTCTCCCTGTCTCTCTCCCTCCCTTTCTTTGCATCTCCCTGCATCTTTGCGTATACCCAGTCAGTGACGGCTCCGGTCACGTGATGCCTTAATATGGGCTTATCCATATATCTGTTGCAGAGATGGAGAGAGACCTGGAGATTTTACATTTCCTTATAATTCATATTGGTACTTAGTACGGGCACTTATTGTTTTATCAGTACTGGGTACCTGACCGTACTGGCCTACGAGTGAGAAGGCAATATTGGCATCACACAGTTACTGTTGAATATGTCATTCAATCCATTTTGAAAATAGTAATGCAATGTGGTTTTGTTTTGTTTGCTTTTTGCAGTAATGAAGAATGAAAAAGTTATATTAAAATTAAATTGGAGGGGAACTGGATTCAGCATTTCTTCATGAACTCTGCACTTGTGAGCATTGACCTTCTTGAGTGCCCTGACAGGTACACGCAACTTTAAGACTATAATCTTCATCAACTGCTGTGCAAGCTTTCGTGCTATACCTCCCCCTCCGGTTTTGATTTATACATTTGCTCTCTCAATTCATGTCCTCTAATATCTGGAGGCTCTCTCCTAGCATTTCTCTCTACCACAGCACGTCATCCCAATGTAACCTCCTCTGTAAAACTTTTCTAATTTCTCTAACTTCCACACTCCTGCTTTTATCCACATGTTCTATACACTTTCCTTCCCCTACCTTTGCATGTGTCTACACAAAGCACCATTTGTACAGACCTCTATTGCAGCTATTTCTGCACTGCTCAATGAAATGCACTCCTGCACATCCTATTCTCTTCCACCTTCCCTCATTCTCTACGCCCCCCTCTCAAAGCCCCCTCTCTCTATGTCTCCTCTCTCTACGCCTATCTGTCTCATTCTCTTGACGCCCTTCTCTCTCTACATATCCCTATCTCTGTCTCTCTCTACACCTATCTCTGTGTCTCCTTCTATGCTCGCTGATGTTGGGGGATATCTCTTATAATCTTGGACCGGCTCATATACACATCAGGCCTCCCTACTAAGAGTGTTAACCTATCTAATGTAATCCACATTCCTTTCCTTACTTTTCTCTTCCCTTCTCCTGTGCCCTCTGGAATGTCCACTCTTACTAACAAGGCTCTAGTTGTACATAACCTCTTCTGCTCTCATCAGTCACAATCAGTCATTCCCCTCACCGCATCTTACCTGTCCCACTGATTTGCCTCTGCTTAATTAAACTCTCCTCTGACATCTACTCTAACCTCTCTTCTCTCTTCTCTCTCTTTCTTTCTGCTTAAACTAACAATCTTATTAACTCTTACAATGCTATCCTCCTATCTATATGCCCCCTATAGGCTCTGACACACTCATCCCTCTAACCCACACCTTTGGCTAAATTCCCAAACACACTCATCACACTTCCACTCGCTGTTCTTAATACCTACGGAGGAAATCTCACACTTTGTTTGATTTTTCTACAGTAAAAATGTCTCCTGTCCTGTATAAAGCTGCTCTCTAGGGCTAAATACACTACTTTTTTCCACACTCATCAACACTCAAATTTAATTTACGCTGTTTTTTTTCTCTGTATTTGACTCCCTCCACTGACCTTCTCCTCCCACTTGCCATCCTTCCTTCACTTCTCCTCAAGCATTTGACTACTTCAGAGGCAAGGTGGATGCCACCCAAAAGGAGATTCCTTCTGTCCCTTCCCCCTTCTCTCCTTCTTCCCAAATCTCCTTCTGCACTTGACTCCTTTTCTTCTCTTACAGAGCTGGAAGCTAATCATCTTCTATTCTCCCTCTACCACATGCCCTCTAGATCGTATCCCCTCACACCTTACTGCATCTCTTAGTCCCCACTCTCACCCACATCTTCAATTTCTCCCTATTCTCTGGATTTTTGCCCTCTTACTTTAAGCCTGTAGCGGTCACCCTTTTGTCAGAAACAAACTACACCCTATGTGCCTTACTAACTACCGCTCTGTATCCCTCATGCTGTTTGCCTTCTAATTGCTAGTGTCAACATTCTTAAATCACATGCCCTCCTGGATCCTTTACAACCTGCCTTTCGTACAGCACGTTCTACAGACTGTGCTTAAAGCTAATTCCCAAGGTTTTTCCCTACTAATCCTACTTGATCTATCGGCTGCGTTTAATGCTCTCAATCACTCTCCTCCTTCATATTCTAAACTCTCTCTTGGTATCAGTAACAAAGTTCTATCCTGGTTTTCATCATAACTTTCCTGTCACACATTCTCCATCTCTGTTGCTAACATGTCTTCGTCTTCTATTGATCTGTCTGTGGGTATACATCAGGGCTCTGTTCTGAGATCTCTCTTTCTCTCTACATACTATCATTTGGTGACTTCATCAATGCTTTTGGCCTTAGATATAATCTCTATGCGGATGATACACACACAAATCTATCCACCCCTGTTCTCACTCCTGCAATCCAGTCCCTACTCTTGGGTTGTCTCCTGGCTATATGCTCATGGATGGCACTCCACTGCCTTAAACTTAATGTCTAACACTGGGCTCATATTATCCCCTTTCTCCATCACAGTAAACAGTACTACCATCTATCTTGTCATCAAACATGTTGCATAGGAGTAACATTTGGCTCTTCAATTCCATCTCCATTCACATGCACGGCTATGGGTAAAATGTGTTGCCTCTTTCTCTGTAATATTGCCAAGATCTTCCCTTTCCCCTCTCAACCTACTGCTAAAACTCCAATGTATACTGTTATCCTATAGGTTATTTTAACATACTACTAACAGGCCTCCATGCTTCACAACTTTCTCCTATGCAAAACTCTGCTGCTTGAATTATCTCACTTTCTCCCACAACAGTCTCTGCTCATCTCCTTAAATCCCTGTCCTGGCATCCCATCAAGTTTTTGTATCACCTACAAAGTTCTCCTCCTTACCTTTTTGTTAAGGCTCTCCATTAATCTGCTCCTTCTTGCATATCATCTTTGATCTCTCGTTATGCCCTTGCTTGTCTCTTGCACTATAACCATAACTGTCTCCTGTAAACTTCTTTCACCTCTACTGTTCTCTCACTTGCCTGAAACCATTTTCCATCACTGCA
Source organism: Ascaphus truei (assembly GCF_040206685.1). Lineage (NCBI taxonomy): Eukaryota > Metazoa > Chordata > Amphibia > Anura > Ascaphidae > Ascaphus > Ascaphus truei. The sequence goes on along the minus strand of NW_027454374.1, from coordinate 29,798 downwards.
CCGTACATGTGAAACTTCCTCACACTCAGTATATGCCAACATAACCTCTTCCACCCACATGTAAGACCAATCTTAAAATTCACGACTTAAATCAAGCATTTAAAAAACTTTGACTCGTGGCTACTGTCCCACACCCACAGTCACTGCTAACAACTATTGTTCCCAAGATGTGCTTTCTACTAATTGTACCCACCATTAAGGACAAGCATTGTCATCTACTGCACTTCTTCCCCCAACTGCTGCCTCTCTTTAAGTCTTCTAACATTTCTATTAGATTGTAAAGTTCCCAGGGCAAGGATTTACTTTCCTATAATCTGTTTTTATTTGTCGCACTTATTTTTTAATTATTTTTCCCCTCTCCCCTAATGATATACATATAGGTTTTCCTGTCATTTGCATGACAGAGTTATTATGGTTAACTATTGCATCATGTAGACTGCCTTTTCAGTGTGATGTAATTGATTCAGTACTTTGTGTGCAGACTGTGACTGCAGTACAGTGTCACGAACATTAATGACTTGTGTGGTAGAAGCTCTAGAAGGAACACAGCTATGGGAGGGAGGTGGATTTACTTTGGATCACATGGTTTGGCGCAAGGTTCATTGTATGTATGATCATAACCATGCAATGCTTAACTTTTATTTCAGGAGGGAAGAACAGTGAATATTGAAGCCATGTGTTTCTTTTCTGTCAGAAGAGAAATTTTGAAAGACAGTTGAAGAGGAGGAAAATGACTACACAGAGACAGATAAGCAATGTGTATATTTCTCATTTAGTATTTGTCGTTTTGTTGACTCCACACAATCCAGCTGCTAAGGGTTTCGCATTGGACATATTCCCCTCTACTCTACCCTTCCTGTGATCTGTACCATGCAGGTTTTTGTTGATTCAATACATCATGAGTAGAGTGTGGCTGCTGTATGAAGTATTGACCCAAGGACCACATCTACTACCATTCATAACAAGAACATGTGCAGTAGCGCACTGCTGTAGTTCTATGTGTTTTATTAAAGGTTGAAGTGGTGCAATCATATGAATCTGGAGTGGGATGAATCCTGTTTGCATCATATGGTTTCATCTAGGCCAGTAGAGTATATCTCTCAGTACAGGTTACACATGGCATCAGTAGTAGTGATTTAAAGAACAGAAAAAACAAGAGAAACTTCAATGTTGATAACAAAGCCAAGTAATGTTGAAGATACTCCTTTAACTATTTATTTGATCAGTCTGTACTGTCTACTCCCCACACAGCTACTAAGTCTTCCATTTGAGATACATTCACCTCCTACTCTGCACTGCTGTTCTGTCCTCTATTCAGAGATGAGTTCCAGTCATGTTTACCACTCTGAATCACTCTGCAGTCATTGATTCAGCACATCATGGGTAGAGCATGGCTACAGATACAGTAAGCTTTATTTTACCGGCTGATCATCCATAATATTGCATTAAAACATAGAATATTACTCAGTTTCCAAAAGATTCAGTGATGCTAATAATGCAGAATCTTACAACACATCCCATCATAATGCACCAGAGGAAGAAATAATCCTTGCTACACTACCGACACGTTTTATTGAAGCACGGCTAGCACCGCAAGCCGGGGGATGCCCCGGCGTGCTAGCCGCACTCCCTCAGCGTGCCGCGCATCACCGATGCACGGTCACGCGTCATCGGGTGCCTGCGCCCCCTGCACGCGCGTCCAGGGCTCCCCGAGGGAGCACTGGTGTCCCGCGATGTGGGGGACAGCGGCAGGGGGTTCCGGGGGACCCGACGGACCCGGCAGCGGAAGGGAGAAAGCCCCGATCGGAGGGCGCTCCTCCGCTGCTTCGGCGTGCGCCCGGCACCCTCCGGCGCGCGCCAGGTTACTGCTGCGGCCAAGAACGGGCAAATGCTCGAATAAACTCGGCCGCAGCAGTATATCTGTACATTGTGTGACGTTTGGCCTCCATGACCATTGATAGCAAATACATATTTTGTATTGAGCGGCTGTGTTATGATGTAGTTGTTATTGATCATCATTGAGATATAATCACAAGAATCTTATGCAAAGGGAAAATGTCTGCAGCATAGTGGGATTTCAGCTCCCAAACTTCTGTAATATTAATGCAATGTCTTACTTTTATTGCAGTGAACACTGAAGAGACGGATCTACGACAACACTGCACAGGACAAGAGCAAACACTACAAGCAGCAAAATGATCTTGCAGTTGCAAGTATGTTCTGTAATGTGCACAATTATTATTTATGGGCTACACACCACAGTGCTGGACATATTCTGTTAACTTCTACCCCTACCATGGAGATGTCTTCCTGTGATTGATTCAGTACATCATATGCACAGTGTGGCTATGATATGATGGATGGATTTAATGAACCCACCACCCACTGACATCTGCATCATCTTCTGTAAAGTGCAGCAGGATATTATCAGCATTTGGGGTGGTATAATCTGGGGCATCTATGTGCTTTTGTGCCTGGATAAGTTCCTCCAGCTGAACCACCCCCCTATACCTGCCACACAGGCATACTTACAGAGCACACTTACTTATGCACACTGACACTTGGAATACACACACACACACACACACACACACACAGACACTGTCATGCATGCAGTGTCCTGTATGCAGAGTACAGAAAGTCTCCACCTTACTCTGGCCCGTACTCATGGCCTATCCCCAGCATCTGTCATCCACAACCTCTGTTCCCTCCCTGTAAAGTGCTGCACTAACACACCTGGGTCAGCGCTGCAGCTGATCACAGTGCCGGATCATGATGTCAATGGGATAGGCAGCAGAGCTGATTGACAAGTCAATCAATGCAGCTCCGCAATATATGCACCAAAAGATATTTCTGTACCCCCTGTCAGGCTACTCCCTGGGCAGCGACCCTTCTCACCCCTCTCATTCCACCTCTGATCACAATAATCTCTCTTGGAGTGTGTAGCAAATTGGAGTTGGGGGAATCTCACCTCTGTAGTGCATGGTCACAATCTGGGCACTGTACCCAAATATTGGGCAATGTGGCACGTCTTACAGTAGAGAATAGAATAAGTAACTATATTCTTTACTTGTGTATTAAGGAACTTATTTGCAATAAAAATTCAGTCCACCTGGGACCAAGACTTTCTGGTTTTCTGAACAAAGTGGAATTGTTTTCCTATAATTTTATATTCTCTGAAATGTAACATCACAATAAAGTACTCCTATTTTTTTCCTTTGTGCTTTTTTATGGACTATTCCTTTATGTATTTCACTTAATGGGACTAATTACCTTACGATTAGATTTCACTTGTATTTTCTTGGGTTACTCTTTGGAATTTCTCTCTGTGTTCATTTATACTATCTTATTTAGAGCAGTCTTTGCCATTGGACCCCATTTCTTGCCAGAGAGATCTGTAACACAGAGTATTGAAGAGAGTACAGAACAGTGGTGAAGTAGATTTTTATGCTTCTAGGCAGCCTCCCTTCTCACCATGTATTCTGCCCCCGACGGTCTCTTGCACTGCTCCCTCCTACACCCACTCTCCTCACTCTTCCCTCCCCTCCCCGCTATCACTCAATGACCCCCTCTCATTCAATCCTGCTCCCTTACTCCCCCCTCACTCATTCTTCCTTCTGCACACACAATCCTCCCGAATATCACTCCCAAACAACACACACACTAATTCTCCCCACAATACACACTATAATACCTCCTTGTGACGATAGCTTCCACAGGCTTATTAATATTACACAAAAATAATTGGGTTTGAACTGAACGAGGCTTAAGATATAATAAATTGTATTTATTCCTTAGAATATAGGTGAACACAACAGATAATACAGTAACGAACAAGAAGTACACTTACTTAAGGGTTGGGGAATGAGAAGTATGATGTAGCATTTCTTTCAGCAGTGAGGAAATCATTCAGGTGATATCAGGTAACCATATCAGCAAACGAAGACAAAGGATATATGGGTGGACAGCAGTTTATAAACCATTCTCCTTCTATTCTTAACCTTAAGCACAGGGGATTGGTTTACAATTACCTCCAGCCACTCACTAACGTGGGAAAGCATTCTGACCCATGCCCCCCTGCTAGTTGGCACATGCGCAGTAGAACTCTGGGGGTCTCATTTCTGAAGCCCCACATTTACGTCAGGAATGCCAGACAGTCTACCATTTGGAGTTCTGGCAGGAAAACCTTTGTTGAAAGGTGTTAACTGGAACACTTAAGACCTGCCCTGGTTTGGGCTTCGGATAAACAGTGAGGGTGATAAAACTCTTTGAACAGCACTTAAATCCTAGACATAGCGGCGTCCCCAGGGCCATCTGCTACCTTATGGCCCAAAAGAATCTCTTCTGGGTCTTTGTCCATACCTTAAGATACACTATTAAGCATAAAACATAAACGTATTAAAATATCCGGTTCCGTTAGGTTTAGCAGGTCCAAACTTCCCAGTTCGCATTGCCAGAACTGGGACACCATATGGTCCAAAAAGCGACTTGCTACGACCTAAGAAACCGAAGTTACACCAATGCACATTAAATCATTTTAATACAAAAATCTCCATTGAAAAAGAAATCTCAGCTTTTCACTAAATCCCCATTGAAAACAACGGGCAGCTCCGCCATAGACTTTCAATGGTAAATCGCCGCCATTGAAGTCAATGGGGGTTTTCTGCCATTGAAGTTTATGGGAAAAGTCCCGAACTTCAAGGGGGTCCATACTCCGTCGGGTTGGTCCAAGCGGGTCAAGGATGGTTCTGCAGCGATGCCGGAGCAGTGGCTACAGATACCCCAAACCCTGATCCGCTGAACCCTCCGGAACCGGAGATATGGATTCCTAAAATTCAGCATTTCTCACTTAGTCATTTTTCTGAGCCGTTTCTGCCGCCGCCGGCAAAGCCTATGGTGCGACCCGCTCTATCTGGTTCGACCCTTATCGGGGGTCCAGGATTCGGGGACCCGGTGGTGGTCGAGTGGGGGGACGCTTAGGAACTAGGGGCAAAAAGAATTTTATCCCTAGGTGCCCTAAAACAGTTTATTTCCCCGCTAATTGACGTTGAACTTGACCCAGTGATTTTAGCTCTTTTGAAGGACATTGTATCCGCTTTGCGGTTTGCGGTCTGGACGGCAGCCAACTAGGTTACCTCGAGGCATCTCCATTGAAGTCAATGAGCCCATTGACTTTCAATGGGAAACCGCCGCTCTCCCTCTCGGACGCCACCTGCTGGTCACTACAGGAAACAGGATGAAAACAGCACAAATTCCTATTGAAATGCATTGAGCCCTAATGGCGGCCAATGGGGACCTGCAAAATGGTGCCCGAAAAGGCGGGAAACTTACACAAAGAGCTATAATCATTAAAGAATTATTAACCCTTGTGCTCCCGGATGGATTCTAGTGTGTGTGTGATGCAAACACTGAGTAACCAGACATTACAATGGAACAGGGGAAAATACATTTACATGTCATAACAAGGGTTACATCACATTTCTGGACCTCAGCCCAGTTAACCCCTTGTCTCCCTGGTGCGGTCAGGGGTGGCCAAATGGGGTGCAACCCCTTTAATACCGGGCCACCCCCTCTCTCCCTCTACACCTCCCCTTCTTAATGCGTGTCCTGTGGCCCACTGGCCCTGACGGGGAGTGGGGCACTGCTGGCACCATTAATGAATTCAGTCTCAGAGGGATAGTCCTGGCGTGAAAGTCCATCAGCATTGCTGTTTTCACTACCCTTTTTGTGCTGAATGGTGAATTCAAATTCTTGCAAAGCCAAGCTCCATCTCAGCAGTTTGGCATTTTCCCCTGATACCCTCTGTAGCCAGCTCAGGGGATTGTGGTCGGTAATGACCGTGAAAGCGCTCCCATAGACATAGGGCTGGAGCTTTTTGAGTGCCCACACAATGGCCAAGCACTCCTTTTCAATGGTGGCATATGCCACCTCCCTGGGGAGCAGTTTGCGACTGAGATACACCACAGGGTGCTCTTTGCCGTCGTCCCCCACCTGGCTCAACACAGCCCCCACACCAAAGTCTGAGGCATCAGTCTGAATAAGAAAATGCTTGGTATAATCTGGGGCAGCCAGGATGGGGGCCTCAGCAAGCGCAGCTTTCAGTGCCTGGAAAGCAGTTTCACAGCAGGAGACCAGGTAATAAGCACAGGCAGTTGCTTCTTAGTCAGATCAGTCAGGGGTTTGGCCACGGCGCTGTACTGTGGGACAAATTTCCTGTAGTACCCTGCGGTGCCCAAAAAGGCCATGACCTGTTTCTTGGTTTTTGGAACAGGCCACTGAACTATGGCTTCTACCTTGGCTGGCTCTTGCTTGAAATGCCCTCCACCCACCCTGTGCCCTAAGTACAGGACTTCTGCCATACCTACCATACACTTAGTGGGTTTTAAGGTAAGCCCAGCCTCCCTGATTCTATCCAGCACCGCAGCTACATGTCCTATGTGGGATTCCCAGGAATTACTAAAGACAGCAATGTCATCTAAGTAAGCCCTGGCATAGCTCTGCATCCCTTCCAGTAACCTATTGACCAGGCGTTGGAAGGTAGCCGGGGCATTCTTCATCCCAAATGGCATCACCAAAAACTCATAGAGGCCACTTGGAGTGAAGAATGCTGACTTCTCCCTAGCCTCCAGGGTCAGGGGAATCTGCCAGTAGCCTTTGCTCAGATCCATGGTGGTCAGATACTTTGCCCCCGCGAGTTCATCTAGTAACTCATCCATGCGGGGCATGGGGTAAGCATCTGACACCGTCCCAGCGTTGAGCAACCGGTAGTCCACACAAAACCGGGTGGTTTTGTCCTTCTTAGGCACTAGGACTACTGGACTTGCCCAAGGGCTCTGGGACGGAGTAATTACCCCTAGGGTCAGCATCTCCTCAATCTCTCTCTCCATACTTGTCTTGACCTCTGCTGACACTCTATAAGCGTGCTTATGCAGAGGCTGCAGGTCCCCTGTGTGTACTGGGTGTTTGGTGAGATGTGTGGTCCCTGGCATGTCAGTGAAGAGGGCGCTATACTGAGCTAGCATGTCCCTGGCTTCTCCCTTCTGCCTAGCACTCAACTGTGCCCCGATCTCTACCTGCTCAACAGTGTTTCCTTGCTTTGCCTCCCCTAGGAGATCAGGCAGAGCATTGCTCGCTGGATCCTCCAGCAGTGGGCTACAAATGGCCATTACTGCTCCCATACTCAGTGCTCTGTATTCCTTTAACATATTAATGTGATATGTCTTGTGCCTCTCAGGCGCTACCTGTACAACATAGTTGCACTCATTCACCTTTCGGATAACCGGGTACGGTCCCGACCAGGCAGCCATCAGCTTGTTCTCCCGAGTGGGTTTGAGAACAAGCACCTGCTGTCCTGGGATGAATTCTCTGCTACGGCCTGCTGGTCATACCATTGCTTCTGCTTGGTCTGAGCAGCCCTGAGGTGGTCCTGGGCCACCCCCATAAGCATCTCTAACCGGTCTCTGAGATCTACTACATACTGGATCACTGAAGCATCAGTAGCAGTAGTCTCCCCCTCCCATCCCTCACGGAAGAGGTCCAGAGGTCCACGTACCCTGCGGCCATATAGTAGCTCGAAGGGGGAGAAGCCTGTAGATTCTTGCGGTACCTCTCGGTATGCAAACAGCAAGTGCTGCAGGTGAATCTCCCAGTCTTTCCCCTCCACCTCTATAAAGGTCCGAAGCATCTGCTTCAGGGTACCATTAAACCTCTCACATAATCCGTTTGTTTGGGGATGGTAAGGGGAAGTGCGCTGGTGCTGTACACCGCAGGCATCCCAGAGACAATGTAACAGTTCACTCATGAACTGCGACCCCTGATCAGTTAGGATCTCACTAGGGAAACCTACCCTAGCAAAAATGTTCAGCAAAGCTGCTGCCACTGTCTTGGCACTTATGGTGCCCAGCGCTACCGCCTCAGGGTACCGGGTGGCAAAATCCACCACCGTGAGGATGTAGCACTTCCCTGACCTGCTAGGAATCATGAGGGGTCCTATCAGGTCCATCGCTACCTTCTGGAAGGGTTCCCCTATTATCGGTAGGGGTCTCAGGGGTGCCTTCACACGGTCGCCCGCCTTACCTACTCGCTGGCAGGCATCACAGGAGCGGCAGAAATCAGCCGCATCCCTGGATGCCCCCGGCCAGAAATAACGCTGCAATAACCGGGCTCGCGTTCTGGTGACCCCCTGATGTCCCGCTAACGGAATAGAGTGAGCTACCCGTAACAATTGCTGTCGGTACCCCTGGGGTACTACTAGCTGTCGCTTACCGGTCAATCCCTTCTCTATTCTCGGGTTCCCTTCTTCTCTGTATAGGAGTCCCTTATGCCATAGGCAGCGCTCAGTGCCCTCCCCTGCCTGAGATTCGGACGCCCGAAGTCTCACGCCGGCCAGGGTAGGGTCTGCCTTCACTGCCTCCCTAAACTGGGCTCCTAAATCTGCCCCCCCCCCAGTCATGTCATTGTCAGGGGAAGGGGACACGGTAAGGGGGAACAGTAAGTCAGCCTGTGGTTGCAACTGATCCTGGCTTACCTCCCTGGGCTCCTCTGTGCCCTCCGCTAACGTTGGTCCCAAAGGCTGGGGGACTGGGGTGGCCACCGCCGACATTGCCGCGGTCTGGCTCCGGGTAACCGCCGCCACTGCAGCGGGCTGGGGCACACGGTCGTAGGTGCAGGTCATCGGTCCCAGGTCATTGCCCAAAAGAATTTCAGCATCCAAACCTGGTAAAACCCCCACCTCCCGCACACCCTTGCCCACCCCCCAATCCAAAAAAATGCGGGCCACCTGCAGGAAACGTGGCTCTCCGTCAGCCACAGTGATCTGTATCCCAGGGCCTGGGATCAATTCCTCTGGCCGGACCATATCAGGTCGGACCAGGGTCACTGAAGCTCCTGAATCAAGTAAGCCAACTGCTTGCCGGTCACCGACTGTGACCGGGGTGAGATGCTTGCTCCTGCCGTCCGTCTGCTGCAGGTCTGCGCTGTGATGTCCTCCGCTCCTGGCTGTAGGCACTGAAGAAACCGGGGTAGGGGTGACATGGGACGTCTCGCTGGGAGTTGTTTCCATGACCGGTCCTGGTTCTTTGGTGGAAGCCACCCGCACGCGGGCTACCGGCTTTGCAGCTGGGGTGCGTTGCCCTCGATAGGGTCCGTTGGAACGCAGGGGTTCCGGGCAATCTGGTCTGATGTGACCAGTGCTGTTGCAATTGTAGCACCGGCGCTCATGCCGGAGCTCTCCCGCCTTCTGTGACCCGCTGCCCGCAGGCGACTTTTGGGTCCACTGGGGGGTACTCACAGCTTTCTTGGCCGGCGCCGGTGGGGTTACCGCTTTGGCTGGTACCTTGGCGGTCATCTGGGACCGGCTGACCACATAGTCATCTGCCATCCTCGCCGCCTCGGTGTAGGTCTTGGGCTTTTTATCATACACAAAAGCCCTCACCGCCGGCGGGCACTGCTGCATGAGCTGCTCCTGAAAGATGAGGTCCAGCAGGCGTTGGTAAGTCTTGGCCTCAGAGCCCTCCACCCAGTGTAACCCATACAAAGCCATGCGGGTCACATAAGTGACATAGGTCTCCTGAGGGTGCCTCTCCTCCAGCCGGAACTTACCCCGGTAAGCTTCAGGGGTAAAACCATGCTGAAACAGCAAAAGTTCTTTCAGGTGGTCATAGTCATCAGCAAACTCCTCTGTAAGCGCCATCAAAGTCTGTTTAGCCAAGCCGGAGAGTAGCGGGTCCAGGCGTGCAACCCTATGCTGGGGAAGCACCCCGTACCGCCGGCACTGCGTTTCAAAGTTCCTTAGAAACATGTCAATCCGATCAGTGCCCTCCACATACTTGGTGAGACTGTGCTTGTCCAGTTGGAGTCCATCTCTGGGGGGTCGGACCGGGGGGCAATAAGCGGGTCTGTTCATTGCCATAGAGATAAACGTTAGGGTTAGGGTTATAGGGGAATACGAAAATTTAGGTATGTGACTCATTTGGGAACTAACCAATCAGAGAAGAGTTAGGGTTGAAAGTTAGGGTTGAAAGTTAGGGTTGAAAGTTAGGGTTGAAAGTTAGGGTTGACACTTAGGATTATTTTTCTATTTTTGTTTGGCCCAGGGTTATAGGGGAATACGAAAATTTAGGTATGTGACTCATTTGGGTACTAACCAATCAGAGAAGAGTTAGGGTTGAAAGTTAGGGTTGAAAGTTAGGGTTGAAAGTTAGGGTTGAAAGTTAGGATTATTTTTCTATTTTTGTTTGGCCCAGGGTTATAGGGGAATACGAAAATTTAGGTATGTGACTCATTTGGGTACTAACCAATCAGAGAAGAGTTAGGGTTGAAAGTTAGGGTTGAAAGTTAGGGTTGAAAGTTAGGATTATTTTTCTATTTTTGTTTGGCCCAGGGTTATAGGGGAATACGAAAATTTAGGTATGTGACTCATTTGGGTACTAACCAATCAGAGAAGAGTTAGGGTTGAAAGTTAGGGTTGAAAGTTAGGGTTGAAAGTTAGGGTTGACACTATGGATTATTTTTCTATTTTTGTTTGGCCCAGGGTTAGGGTTAGGGTTAGGGTTAGGGTTAGGGTTATAGGGGAATACGAAAATTTAGGTATGTGACTCATTTGGGTACTAACCAATCAGAGAAGAGTTAGGGTTGAAAGTTAGGGTTGAAAGTTAGGGTTGAAAGGGTTAGGGTTAGGGTTAGGGTTAGGGTTAGGGTTAGGGTTATTAGGGTTAGGGTTATTAGGGTTAGGGTTAGGGTTAGGGTTAGGGTTAGGGTTATTAGGGTTAGGGTTAGGGTTAGGGTTATAGGGGAATACGAAAATTTAGGTATGTGACTCATTTGGGTACTAACCAATCAGAGAAGAGTTAGGGTTGAAAGTTAGGGTTGAAAGTTAGGGTTGAAAGTTAGGGTTGACACTTAGGATTATTTTTCGATTTTTGTTTGGCCCAGGGTTATAGGGGAATACGAAAATTTAGGTATGTGACTCATTTGGGTACTAACCAATCAGAGAAGAGTTAGGGTTGAAAGTTAGGGTTAGGGTTAGGGTTAGGGTTATAGGGGAATACGAAAATTTAGGTATGTGACTCATTTGGGTACTAACCAATCAGAGAAGAGTTAGGGTTGAAAGTTAGGGTTGAAAGTTAGGGTTGAAAGTTAGGGTTGAAAGTTAGGATTATTTTTCTATTTTTGTTTGGCCCAGGGTTATAGGGGAATACGAAAATTTAGGTATGTGACTCATTTGGGTACTAACCAATCAGAGAAGAGTTAGGGTTGAAAGTTAGGGTTGAAAGTTAGGGTTGAAAGTTAGGGTTGAAAGTTAGGGTTGAAAGTTAGGGTTGAAAGTTAGGGTTATTTTTCTATTTTTGTTTGGCCCAGGGTTATAGGGGAATACGAAAATTTAGGTATGTGACTCATTTGGGTACTAACCAATCAGAGAAGAGTTAGGGTTGAAAGTTAGGGTTGAAAGTTAGGGTTGAAAGTTAGGGTTGAAAGTTAGGATTATTTTTCTATTTTTGTTTGGCCCAGGGTTATAGGGGAATACGAAAATTTAGGTATGTGACTCATTTGGGTACTAACCAATCAGAGAAGAGTTAGGGATAGGGTTAGGGTTAGGGTTAGGGTTAGGGTTATAGGGGAATACGAAAATTTAGGTATGTGACTCATTTGGGTACTAACCAATCAGAGAAGAGTTAGGGTTGAAAGTTAGGGTTGAAAGTTAGGGTTGAAAGTTAGGGTTGAAAGATAGGGTTGACACTTAGGATTATTTTTCTATTTTTGTTTGGCCCAGGGTTATAGGGGAATACGAAAATTTAGGTATGTGACTCATTTGGGTACTAACCAATCAGAGAAGAGTTAGGGTTGAAAGTTAAGGTTGAAAGTTAGGGTTGAAAGTTAGGGTTGACACTTAGGATTATTTTTCTATTTTTGTTTGGCCCAGGGTATAGGGGAATACGAAAATTTAGGTATGTGACTCATTTGGGTACTAACCAATCAGAGAAGAGTTAGGGTTGAAAGTTAGGGTTGAAAGTTAGGGTTGAAAGTTAGGGTTGAAAGTTAGGGTTGAAAGTTAGGATTATTTTTCTATTTTTGTTTGGCCCAGGGTTATAGGGGAATACGAAAATTTAGGTATGTGACTCATTTGGGTACTAACCAATCAGAGAAGAGTTAGGGTTGAAAGTTAGGGTTGAAAGTTAGGGTTGAAAGTTAGGGTTGAAAGTTAGGATTATTTTTCTATTTTTGTTTGGCCCAGGGTTATAGGGGAATACGAAAATTTAGGTAAGACTCATTTGGGTACTAACCAATCAGAGAAGAGTTAGGGTTGAAAGTTAGGGTTGAAAGTTAGGGTTGAAAGTTAGGGTTGAAAGTTAGGGTTGAAAGTTAGGGTTGAAAGTTAGGGTTGAAAGTTAGGGTTGACACTTAGGATTATTTTTCTATTTTTGTTTTGCCCAGGGTTATAGGGGAATACGAAAATTTAGGTATGTGACTCATTTGGGTACTAACCAATCAGAGAAGAGTTAGGGTTGAAAGTTAGGGTTGAAAGTTAGGGTTGAAAGTTAGGGTTGAAAGTTAGGGTTGAAAGTTAGGGTTGACACTTAGGATTATTTGTCTATTTTTGTTTGGCCCAGGGTTATAGGGGAATACGAAAATTTAGGTATGTGACTCATTTGGGTACTAACCAATCAGAGAAGAGTTAGGGTTGAAAGTTAGGGTTGAAAGTTAGGGTTGAAAGTTAGGGTTGACACTTAGGATTATTTTTCTATTTTTGTTTGGCCCAGGGTTATAGGGGAATACGAAAATTTAGGTATGTGACTCATTTGGGTACTAACCAATCAGAGAAGAGTTAGGGTTGAAAGTTAGGGTTGAAAGTTAGGGTTGAAAGTTAGGGTTGACACTTAGGATTATTTTTCTATTTTTGTTTGGCCCAGGGTTATAGGGGAATACGAAAATTTAGGTATGTGACTCATTTGGGTACTAACCAATCAGAGAAGAGTTAGGGTTGAAAGTTAGGGTTGAAAGTTAGGGTTGAAAGTTAGGGTTGAAAGTTAGGATTATTTTTCTATTTTTGTTTGGCCCAGGGTTATAGGGGAATACGAAAATTTAGGTATGTGACTCATTTGGGTACTAACCAATCAGAGAAGAGTTAGGGTTGAAAGTTAGGGTTGAAAGTTAGGGTTGAAAGTTAGGGTTGAAAGTTAGGGTTGAAAGTTAGGGTTGACACTTAGGATTATTTTTCTATTTTTGTTTGGCCCAGGGTTATAGGGGAATACGAAAATTTAGGTATGTGACTCATTTGGGTACTAACCAATCAGAGAAGAGTTAGGGTTGAAAGTTAGGGTTGAAAGTTAGGGTTGAAAGTTAGGGTTGAAAGTTAGGGTTGACACTTAGGATTATTTTTCTATTTTTGTTTGGCCCAGGGTTATAGGGGAATACGAAAATTTAGGTATGTGACTCATTTGGGTTAGGGTTAGGGTTAGGGTTAGGGTTAGGGTTAGGGTTAGGGTTAGGGTTATAGGGGAATACGAAAATTTAGGTATGTGACTCATTTGGGTACTAACCAATCAGAGAAGAGTTAGGGTTGAAAGTTAGGGTTGAAAGTTAGGGTTGAAAGTTAGGGTTGAAAGTTAGGGTTGACACTTAGGACTATTTTTCTATTTTTGTTTGGCCCAGGGTTATAGGGGAATACGAAAATTTAGGTATGTGACTCATTTGGGTACTAACCAATCAGAGAAGAGTTAGGGTTGAAAGTTAGGGTTGAAAGTTAGGGTTGAAAGTTAGGGTTGAAAGTTAGGGTTGAAAGTTAGGGTTGACAGTTAGGATTATTTTTCTATTTTTGTTTGGCCCAGGGTTATAGGGGAATACGAAAATTTAGGTATGTGACTCATTTGGGTACTAACCAATCAGAGAAGAGTTAGGGTTGAAAGTTAGGGTTGAAAGTTAGGGTTGAAAGTTAGGGTTGAAAGTTAGGGTTGACACTTAGGATTATTTTTCTATTTTTGTTTGGCCCAGGGTTATAGGGGAATACGAAAATTTAGGTATGTGACTCATTTGGGTACTAACCAATCAGAGAAGAGTTAGGGTTGAAAGTTAGGGTTGAAAGTTAGGGTTGAAAGTTAGGGTTGAAAGTTAGGGTTGAAAGTTAGGGTTGAAAGTTAGGGTTGACACTTAGGATTATTTTTCTATTTTTGTTTGGCCCAGGGTTATAGGGGAATACGAAAATTTAGGTATGTGACTCATTTGGGTACTAACCAATCAGAGAAGAGTTAGGGTTGAAAGTTAGGGTTGAAAGTTAGGGTTGAAAGTTAGGGTTGAAAGTTAGGGTTGACACTTAGGATTATTTTTCTATTTTTGTTTGGCCCAGGGTTATAGGGGAATACGAAAATTTAGGTATGTGACTCATTTGGGTACTAACCAATCAGAGAAGAGTTAGGGTTGAAAGTTAGGGTTGAAAGTTAGGGTTGAAAGTTAGGGTTGAAAGTTAGGATTATTTTTCTATTTTTGTTTGGCCCAGGGTTATAGGGGAATACGAAAATTTAGGTATGTGACTCATTTGGGTACTAACCAATCAGAGAAGAGTTAGGGTTGAAAGTTAGGGTTGAAAGTTAGGGTTGAAAGTTAGGGTTGAAAGTTAGGGTTGAAAGTTAGGGTTGACACTTAGGATTATTTTTCTATTTTTGTTTGGCCCAGGGTTATAGGGGAATACGAAAATTTAGGGTTAGGGTTAGGGTTAGGGTTAGGGTTATAGGGGAATACGAAAATTTAGGTATGTGACTCATTTGGGTACTAACCAATCAGAGAAGAGTTAGGGTTGAAAGTTAGGGTTGAAAGTTAGGGTTGAAAGTTAGGGTTGAAAGTTAGGGTTGACACTTAGGATTATTTTTCTATTTTTGTTTGGCCCAGGGTTATAGGGGAATACGAAAATTTAGGTATGTGACTCATTTGGGTACTAACCAATCAGAGAAGAGTTAGGGTTGAAAGTTAGGGTTAGGGTTAGGGTTAGGGTTAGGGTTAGGGTTAGGGTTTTGGGTTAGGGTTAGGGTTAGGGTTAGGGTTATAGGGGAATACGAAAATTTAGGTATGTGACTCATTTGGGTACTAACCAATCAGAGAAGAGTTAGGGTTGAAAGTTAGGGTTGAAAGTTAGGGTTGAAAGTTAGGGTTGAAAGTTAGGGTTGAAAGTTAGGGTTAGGGTTAGGGTTAGGGTTATAGGGGAATACGAAAATTTAGGTATGTGACTCATTTGGGTACTAACCAATCAGAGAAGAGTTAGGGTTGAAAGTTAGGGTTGAAAGTTAGGGTTAGGGTTAGGGTTAGGGTTAGGGTTAGGGTTAGGGTTATAGGGGAATACGAAAATTTAGGTATGTGACTCATTTGGGTACTAACCAATCAGAGAAGAGTTAGGGTTGAAAGTTAGGGTTGAAAGTTAGGGTTGAAAGTTAGGGTTGAAAGTTAGGGTTGAAAGTTAGGGTTGAAAGTTAGGGTTGAAAGTTAGGGTTGAAAGTTTTAGGGTTAGGGTTAGGGTTAGGGTTAGGGTTAGGGTTAGGGTTAGGGTTAGGGTTAGGGTTAGGGTTAGGGTTAGGGTTAGGGTTAGGGTTATAGGGGAATACGAAAATTTAGGTATGTGACTCATTTGGGTACTAACCAATCAGAGAAGAGTTAGGGTTGAAAGTTAGGGTTGAAAGTTAGGGTTGACACTTAGGATTATTTTTCTATTTTTGTTTGGCCCAGGGTTATAGGGGAATACGAAAATTTAGGTATGTGACTCATTTGGGTACTAACCAATCAGAGAAGAGTTAGGGTTGAAAGTTAGGGTTGAAAGTTAGGGTTGAAAGTTAGGGTTGAAAGTTAGGGTTGACACTTTGGATTATTTTTCTATTTTTGTTTGGCCCAGGGTTATAGGGGAATACGAAAATTTAGGTATGTGACTCATTTGGGTACTAACCAATCAGAGAAGAGTTAGGGGTGAAAGTTAGGGTTGAAAGTTAGGGTTGAAAGTTAGGGTTGAAAGTTAGGGTTGACACTTAGGATTATTTTTCTATTTTTGTTTGGCCCAGGGTTATAGGGGAATACGAAAATTTAGGTATGTGACTCATTTGGGTACTAACCAATCAGAGAAGAGTTAGGGTTGAAAGTTAGGGTTGAAAGTTAGGGTTGAAAGTTAGGGTTGAAAGTTAGGGTTGACACTTAGGATTATTTTTCTATTTTTGTTTGGCCCAGGGTTATAGGGGAATACGAAAATTTAGGTATGTGTCTCATTTGGGTACTAACCAATCAGAGAAGAGTTAGGGTTGAAAGTTAGGGTTGAAAGTTAGGGTTGAAAGTTAGGGTTGAAAGTTAGGGTTGACACTTAGGATTATTTTTCTATTTTTGTTTGGCCCAGGGTTATAGGGGAATACGAAAATTTAGGTATGTGACTCATTTGGGTACTAACCAATCAGAGAAGAGTTAGGGTTGAAAGTTAGGGTTGAAAGTTAGGGTTGAAAGTTAGGGTTGAAAGTTAGGGTTGACACTTAGGATTATTTTTCTATTTTTGTTTGGCCCAGGGTTATAGGGGAATACGAAAATTTAGGTATGTGACTCATTTGGGTACTAACCAATCAGAGAAGAGTTAGGGTTGAAAGTTAGGGTTGAAAGTTAGGGTTGAAAGTTAGGGTTGAAAGTTAGGGTTGAAAGTTAGGATTATTTTTCTATTTTTGTTTGGCCCAGGGTTATAGGGGAATACGAAAATTTAGGTATGTGACTCATTTGGGTACTAACCAATCAGAGAAGAGTTAGGGTTGAAAGTTAGGGTTGAAAGTTAGGGTTGAAAGTTAGGGTTGAAAGTTAGGGTTGACACTTAGGATTATTTTTCTATTTTTGTTTGGCCCAGGGTTATAGGGGAATACGAAAATGTAGGTATGTGACTCATTTGGGTACTAACCAATCAGAGAAGAGTTAGGGTTGAAAGTTAGGGTTGAAAGTTAGGGTTGAAAGTTAGGGTTGACACTTAGGATTATTTTTCTATTTTTGTTTGGCCCAGGGTTATAGGGGAATACGAAAATTTAGGTATGTGACTCATTTGGGTACTAACCAATCAGAGAAGAGTTAGGGTTGAAAGTTAGGGTTGAAAGTTAGGGTTGAAAGTTAGGGTTGAAAGTTAGGGTTGACACTTAGGATTATTTTTCTATTTTTGTTTGGCCCAGGGTTATAGGGGAATACGAAAATTTAGGTATGTGACTCATTTGGGTACTAACCAATCAGAGAAGAGTTAGGGTTGAAAGTTAGGGTTGAAAGTTAGGGTTGAAAGTTAGGGTTGAAAGTTAGGGTTGACACTTAGGATTATTTTTCTATTTTTGTTTGGCCCAGGGTTATAGGGGAATACGAAAATTTAGGTATGTGACTCATTTGGGTACTAACCAATCAGAGAAGAGTTAGGGTTGAAAGTTAGGGTTGAAAGTTAGGGTTGAAAGTTAGGGTTGAAAGTTAGGGTTGACACTTAGGATTATTTTTCTATTTTTGTTTGGCCCAGGGTTATAGGGTTAGGGTTAGGGTTAGGGTTAGGGTTAGGGTTAGGGTTAGGGTTATAGGGGAATACGAAAATTTAGGTATGTGACTCATTTGGGTTAGGGTTAGGGTTAGGGTTAGGGTTAGGGTTAGGGTTAGGGTTAGGGTTATAGGGGAATACGAAAATTTAGGTATGTGACTCATTTGGGTACTAACCAATCAGAGAAGAGTTAGGGTTGAAAGTTAGGGTTGAAAGTTAGGGTTGAAAGTTAGGGTTGAAAGTTAGGGTTGACACTTAGGATTATTTTTCTATTTTTGTTTGGCCCAGGGTTATAGGGGAATACGAAAATTTAGGTATGTGACTCATTTGGGTACTAACCAATCAGAGAAGAGTTAGGGTTGAAAGTTAGGGTTGAAAGTTAGGGTTGAAAGTTAGGGTTGACACTTAGGATTATTTTTCTATTTTTGTTTGGCCCAGGGTTATAGGGGAATACGAAAATTTAGGTATGTGACTCATTTGGGTACTAACCAATCAGAGAAGAGTTAGGGTTGAAAGTTAGGGTTGAAAGTTAGGGTTGAAAGTTAGGGTTGAAAGTTAGGGTTGACACTTAGGATTATTTTTCTATTTTTGGGGTTAGGGTTAGGGTTAGGGTTAGGGTTAGGGTTAGGGTTATAGGGGAATACGAAAATTTAGGTATGTGACTCATTTGGGTACTAACCAATCAGAGAAGAGTTAGGGTTGAAAGTTAGGGTTGAAAGTTAGGGTTGAAAGTTAGGGTTGAAAGTTAGGGTTGACACTTAGGATTATTTTTCTATTTTTGTTTGGCCCAGGGTTATAGGGGAATACGAAAATTTAGGTATGTGACTCATTTGGGTACTAACCAATCAGAGAAGAGTTAGGGTTGAAAGTTAGGGTTGAAAGTTAGGGTTGAAAGTTAGGGTTGAAAGTTAGGGTTGACACTTAGGATTATTTTTCTATTTTTGTTTGGCCCAGGGTTATAGGGGAATACGAAAATTTAGGTATGTGACTCATTTGGGTACTAACCAATCAGAGAAGAGTTAGGGTTGAAAGGTAGGGTTGAAAGTTAGGGTTGAAAGTTAGGGTTAGGGTTAGGGTTAGGGTTAGGGTTAGGGTTATAGGGGAATACGAAAATTTAGGTATGTGACTCATTTGGGTACTAACCAATCAGAGAAGAGTTAGGGTTGAAAGTTAGGGTTGAAAGTTAGGGTTGAAAGTTAGGGTTGAAAGTTAGGGTTAGGGTTAGGGTTAGGGTTAGGGTTAGGGTTAGGGTTAGGGTTAGGGTTATAGGGGAATACGAAAATTTAGGTATGTGACTCATTTGGGTACTAACCAATCAGAGAAGAGTTAGGGTTGAAAGTTAGGGTTGAAAGTTAGGGTTGAAAGTTAGGGTTGAAAGTTAGGGTTGACAGTTAGGGTTGACAGTTAGGGTTGACAGTTAGGGTTGACAGTTAGGGTTGACAGTTAGGATTATTTTTCGATTTTTGTTTGGCCCAGGGTTATAGGGGAATACGAAAATTTAGGTATGTGACTCATTTGGGTACTAACCAATCAGAGAAGAGTTAGGGTTGAAAGTTAGGGTTGAAAGTTAGGGTTGAAAGTTAGGGTTGACACTTAGGATTATTTTTCTTTTTTTGTTTGGGTTAGGGTTAGGGTTAGGGTTAGGGTTATAGGGGAATACGAAAATTTAGGTATGTGACTCATTTGGGTACTAACCAATCAGAGAAGAGTTAGGGTTGAAAGTTAGGGTTGAAAGTTAGGGTTGAAAGTTAGGGTTAGGGTTAGGGTTAGGGTTATAGGGGAATACGAAAATTTAGGTATGTGACTCATTTGGGTACTAACCAATCAGAGAAGAGTTAGGGTTAGGGTTCAAAGTTAGGGTTAGGGTTAGGGTTAGGGTTAGGGTTATAGGGGAATACGAAAATTTAGGTATGTGACTCATTTGGGTACTAACCAATCAGAGAAGAGTTAGGGTTGAAAGTTAGGGTTGAAAGTTAGGGTTGAAAGTTAGGGTTGACACTTAGGATTATTTTTCTATTTTTGTTTGGCCCAGGGTTATAGGGGAATACGAAAATTTAGGTATGTGACTCATTTGGGTACTAACCAATCAGAGAAGAGTTAGGGTTAGTGTTCAAAGTTAGGGTTGACCCTTATGATTATTTTTGTATTTGTGTTTGGTTAAAAAAGAATAGAACATTTTTAGTTATGTGACTCATTTAGTCACACTTGACCAATGAGAGTTAAGTTCTGAATAATTTAGGGAGGGTGTGGTTTGGGGTTGAAAGTGTGGTAAGAAAAAGTGTAAGTGGGTAAGCAGGTGAGGGAGGTTGTGGGTAGGTGGGTGAGGGAGGTTTAGGGATGTATGGTGGGTGTGGGTAAGGGAGGTTGAAGGTTTGTGAGGGAAGGTGGATGATGAACAGAGTGGGTAGGTGGTGTTGTAGGTGGATTAGGGAGGGTGAGTAAATGTGTTTGGGAGGGTGAGGATGAAGGTGGGTGAAAAAAGTGTGGGTCAGTTAAGGTATGGGTGAGTGGGCAAGGGTGAGGCTGGGTATGGGTGTGCAGGTAAGGGTGGTGAAGGTGAATTTTAATATGAATGATGGAGGGTAGAAGGTGGGTGAGGGAGGTTGGGTGAAGGAGGGTTTGGGAAGGTGATGTTGAAGGTGGGTGAGGGATGGTTAATATGGGTATAGGAGGCTTTGTAGGTAAGGTTGAGGCCAGTAAGGTAGCGTAAACGTGGGTAAGGGAGGGTGAGGATTAAGGTGGAAGAGGGAGGGTGTGTTTAGGTGGGGTTAAAGGTTGGTGAATGTAGGTGAGGTAGGTTGAAAGTGGATGAGTGAAGGTGTGGGTGAGTGAAGGTGTTGGTGAATGGGCAATGGTGGGTGGGTGAAGGTGGATGAGGTGGTGGGTTATAGTGAACATGGGTCAAGGAGGGTAAGAGCAGGTGAGGGAGGGCATGGAATCAGTCTGTGAGCCTGCCCTTTCTATTTTGTTGTATATATTCTATTCCCTATCCAATTGACATGTTGCATTTATATGCAGTTAGTCATTCAAAAATTTGAAAACTCTTGCATTCGTTGCATGTTAGCGAGAGGCACCCTTAGAGGTAAAGAGCTAGCTTTTACCTCACTACTATGTACTTGGACATTGAGGACTAGATCCATTTTGTACAGAGCGGAGCTTCTCCTCTGCCGTATGCTAGGAGTGAAGAAGCACTACTGTCTATCGTCCGTAAAGGGGTATGCTTTCTTCCCCCAATTTACAGTCGAGCTAGCGCTGCAGATGGGACAGTAGCGAAGAGTTCACTGCCTGACTCTAAAAGGGCACACTCGTGTAAAGGGAGAGAAATCAACTCAAAGCTTTATATCCTGAGAGATAAAAGCAATGCATTGTGTAGGTGTACTCACTTACCTCAACTACTTACCTCCTTGTTTGTATGTCCTTTGTGAACAGCATCTTGATAGACGAACTTACCTATTTTCATACTGCAAATAAATTTTACCCAAGATAAGTGAAAAAATATAATGCAATCCCCTTTAGAGCAATGCAGTTGAGGACCCTCTTTCACTGATGGACTAAATAAACAATGCTTAGACTGAGTGAGAGAGGGGTTTGTGAGAGAGAGGGGAGAGTGGTAGTCCTTGAGAGAGAGAGAGAAAGAAAGGACATTTGTGAGAGTAAAATACAGGTGATTTAGAAGGAGCAGGGATGCTAGTCAGGGAGAGTAATAGAGAGCAGGGAGAGAAAGAGACGGTGTGAGAAAGAAAGAGAGAGAGAGAAGTGGAAGAAAGAAATGTGTGTGAGAGCAAGAGACGGGTTGAAATGAAAGAGATAGAGTGGCAGTAAGAGAGAAAAAATTTGAGAGAAGGGAGAGGGAGAGAGAAGGGAGAGGGAGAGAGAAGGGAGAGGGAGAGAGAAGGGAGTGACAAGTGTGAGAGGAGGGACAGAGAAGGGAGAGGGAGAGAGAAGGGAGAGGGAGAGAGAAGGGAGAGGGAGAGAAAAGGAAAAGGGAGAGAAAAGGAAAAGGGAGAGAAAAGGAAAAGGGAGAGAAAAGGAAAAGGGAGAGAAAAGGAAAAGGGAGAGAAAAGGAAAAGGGAGAGAAAAGGAAAAGGGAGAGAAAAGGAAAAGGGAGAGAAAAGGAAAAGGGAGAGAAAAGGAAAAGGGAGAGAAAAGGAAAAGGGAGAGAAAAGGAAAAGGAAGAGAAAAGCAAAAGGGAGAGAAAAGGGAGAGAAAAGGGAGAGAAAGGGGAGAGAAAGGGGAGAGAAAAGGAAAGGGAGAGAGAAGGGATAGGGAGAGAGAAGGGAGAGGGAGAGAGATGGGAGTGACAAGGGAGAGAGGAGGGAGAGCGAAGGAAGAGGGAGAGAGAAAAGGGAGAGAGAGAGAGAAGGGAGAGAAAGAGAGTGATGAGGGAGTGACAAGGAAAAGGGAGAGAGAAGGGAGAGGGAGAGAGAAGGGAGAGGGAGAGAGGAGAGAGAAAAGGGAGAGAGAGAGAAGGGAGAGGGAGAGACAGAGAGAAGGAAGAGGGTGAGAGAGAAGGGAAAGGGAGAGAGAGAGAAGGGAGAGGGAGAGAGAGAGGTAGAGGGAATGACGAGGGAGTTATAAGGGAGAGGGCGAGAGAAGGGAGGGGGAGAGAGAGAGAGAGAGAAGGGAGTGGAGAAAGAGAGAAGGGAGAGGGAGAGCGAAGGAAAGGGGAGGCACGGAAAAGGGAGAGAATGGAGATAAGGAAAAGGGAGAGAGCATGGAAAGGGAGAGAGAAGTAAGAGGGAGAGAGAAGGAAGAGGGAGAGAGAAGGGATAGGGAGAGAGAAGGCAGAGAGAAGGCAGAGGGATAGAGAAGGGAGTGAGAAAAGGGAGAGAGAAAGAAAAGGGAGAGAGAAGGGAAAAGGAGAGAGAAGGAAAAGGGAGAGAGAAGGAAAGGGAGAGAGAAGGAAAGGGAGAGAGAATGGAGAGACAAGGGAGAGGGAGAGACAAGGAAAGGGAGAGAGAAGGGATAGGGAGAGAGAAGGGAGAGGGAGAGAGAAGGGGGTGACAAGGGAGAGAGGAGGGAGAGAGAAGGGAGAGGGAGAGAGAAGGAAAAGGGAGGGGAAAGGAAAAGGGAGAGAGAATGGAAAGGGAGAGAGAAGGAAGAGGGAGGGAGAAGGAAGATGGAGAGAGAAGGAAGATGGAGAGAGAAGGAAGAGGGAGAGAGAAGGAAGAGGGAAAGAGAAGGAAGAGGGAGAGAGAAGGAAGAGGGAGAGAGAATGGAGAGACAAGGGAGAGGTAGAAACAAGGGAGAGGGAGCGACAAGGGATAGGGAGAGAGAAGGAAGAGGGAGAGAGAGAAGGAAGAGGGAGAGAGAGAAGGAAGAGGGAGAGAGAGAAGGGATATGGAGAGAGAGAAGGTAGAGGGAGAGAGAGAAGGAAGAGGGAGAGAGAGAAGGGAGATGGAGAAGAAGGAAGATGGAGAAGAGAGAGAGAGAGAGAGAGAGAGAGAGAGAGAGAGAGAGAGAGAGAGAGAGAGAGAGAGAGAGAGAGAGATGAGGGAGTGACAAGGAAAAT
Organism: Ascaphus truei; assembly: GCF_040206685.1. Classification (NCBI taxonomy): domain Eukaryota; kingdom Metazoa; phylum Chordata; class Amphibia; order Anura; family Ascaphidae; genus Ascaphus; species Ascaphus truei. The sequence continues at coordinate 6,783 of NW_027454374.1, read as the reverse complement.
GGAGAGAGAAGGGAGAGTGAGAGAGAAGGGAGAGGGAGAGAGGAGAGAGAAGGGAGAGAGAGAAGAGAGAGGGAGAGACAGAGAGAAGGAAGAGGGTGAGAGAGAAAGGAATGGTTGAGAGAGAGTAGGGAGAGGGAGAGGGAATGACGAGGGAGTTATAAGGGAGAGGGAGAGAGAAGGGAGGGGGAGAGAGAGAAGGAGTGGAGAGAGAGAGAAGGGAGAGGGAGAGCGAAGGAAAGGGTAGGGGAAAGGAAAAGGGAGAGAATGGAGAGATAAGGAAAAGGGAGATAGCATGGAAAGGGAGAGAGACGGAAGAGGGAGAGAGAAGGAAGAGGGAGAGAGAAGGGATAGGGAGAGAGAAGGGAGAGAAAGGCAGAGGGATAGAGAAGGGAGTGAGAAAAGGGAGAGAGAAAGAAAAGGGAGAGAGAAGGGAAAAGGAGAGAGAAGGAAAAGGGAGAGAGAAGGAAAGGGAGAGGGAAGGAAAAGGGAGAGAGAATGGAGAGACAAGGGAGAGGGAGAGACAAGGAAAGGGAGAGAGAAGGGATAGGGAGAGAGAAGGGAGAGGGAGAGAGGAGGGATGACAAGGGAGAGAGGAGGGAGAGAGAAGGGAGAGGGAGAGAGAAGGAAAAGGGAGCGGAAAGGAAAAGGGAGAGAGAATGGAAAGGGAGAGAGAAGGAAGATGGAGAGAGAAGGAAGATGGAGAGAGAAGGAAGATGGAGAGAGAAGGAAGATGGAGAGAGAAGGAAGAGGGAGAGGGAAGGAAGAGGGAGAGAGAATGGAGAGACAAGGGAGAGGTAGAAACAAGGCAGAGGGAGCGACAAGGGATAGGGAGAGAGAAGGAAGAGGGAGAGAGAAAAGGGATAGGGAGAGAGAGAAGGGATAGGGAGAGAGAGAAGGGATACGGAGAGAGAGAAGGGATACAGAGAGAGAGAAGGTAGATGTAGAGAGAAGGGAGATGGAGAAAGAAGGAAGATGGAGAAGGGAGAGAGAGAGAAGGGAGAGAGAGAGAGAGAGAGGGAGAGAGAGAGAGTGATGAGGGAGTGACAAGGAAAAGGGAGAGAGAAGGGAGAGAGAAGGGAGAGGAGAGAGGAGAGAGAGAAGGGAGAGAGAGAGAAGGGAGAGGGAGAGACAGAGAGAAGGAAGAGGGTGAGAGAGAAGGGAAAGGGAGAGAGAGAGAAGGGAGAGAGAGAAGGGAGAGGGAGAGAGAGAGGTAGAGGGAATGACGAGGGAGTTATAAGGGAGAGGGAGAGAGAAGGGAGGGGGAGAGAGAGAGAGAGAAGGGAGTGGAGAGAGAGAGAAGGGAGAGGGAGAGCGAAGGAAAGGGGAGGGGAAAGGAAAAGGGAGAGAATGGAGAGATAAGGAAAAGGGAGAGAGCATGGAGAGGGAGAGAGAAGGGAGAGGGAGAGAGGAGAGAGAGAAGGGAGAGAGAGAGAAGGGAGAGGGAGAGACAGAGAGAAGGAAGAGGGTGAGAGAGAAGGGAAAGGGAGAGAGAGAGAAGGGAGAGGGAGAGAGAGAGGTAGAGGGAATGACGAGGGAGTTATAAGGGAGAGGGAGAGAGAAGGGAGGGGGAGAGAGAGAGAAGGGAGAGAGAGAGAGAGAGAGGGAGAGAGAGAGAGTGATGAGGGAGTGACAAGGAAAAGGGAGAGAGAAGGGAGAGAGAAGGGAGAGGGAGAGAGGAGAGAGAGAAGGGAGAGAGAGAGAAGGGGAGAGGAGAGACAGAGAGAAGGAAGAGGGTGAGAGAGAAGGGAAAGGGAGAGAGAGAGAAGGGAGAGAGAGAAGGGAGAGGGAGAGAGAGAGGTAGAGGGAATGACGAGGGAGTTATAAGGGAGAGGGAGAGAGAAGGGAGGGGGAGAGAGAGAGAAGGGAGTGGAGAGAGAGAGAGAGAAGGGAGAGGGAGAGCGAAGGAAAGGGGAGGGGAAAGGAAAAGGGAGAGAATGGAGAGATAAGGAAAAGGGAGAGAGCATGGAGAGGGAGAGAGAAGGGAGAGGGAGAGAGGAGAGAGAGAAGGGAGAGAGAGAGAAGGGAGAGGGAGAGACAGAGAGAAGGAAGAGGGTGAGAGAGAAGGGAAAGGGAGAGAGAGAGATGGGAGAGGGAGAGAGAGAGGTAGAGGGAATGACGAGGGAGTTATAAGGGAGAGGGAGAGAGAAGGGAGGGGGAGAGAGAGAGAGAAGGGAGTGGAGAGAGAGAGAGAAGGGAGAGGGAGAGCGAAGGAAAGGGGAGGGGAAAGGAAAAGGGAGAGAATGGAGAGATAAGGAAAAGGGAGAGAGCATGGAAAGGGAGAGAGAAGTAAGAGGGAGAGAGAAGGAAGAGGGAGAGAGAAGGAAAGGGGAGGGAAAGGAAAAGGGAGAGAACATGGAAAGGGAGAGAGAAGTAAGAGGGAGAGAGAAGGAAGAGGGAGAGAGAAGGTATAGGGAGAGAGAAGGGAGAGGGAGATAGAAGGGGGTGACAAGGGAGAGAGGAGGGAGAGAGAAGGGAGAGGGAGAGAGAAGGAAAAGGGAGGGGAAAGGAAAAAGGAGAGAGAATGGAAAAGGGAGAGAGAAGGAAGATGGAGAGAGAAGGAAGATGGAGAGAGAAGGAAGATGGAGAGAGAAGGAAGATGGAGAGAGAAGGAAGATGGGGAGAGAAGGAAGAGGAGAGGGAAGGAAGAGGGAGAGAGAATGGAGAGACAAGGGAGAGGTAGAAACAAGGGAGAGGGAGCGACAAGGTATAGGGAGAGAGAAGGAAGAGGGAGAGAGAGAAGGGATAGGGAGAGAGAGAAGGGATAGGGAGAGAGAGAAGGGATACGGAGAGAGAGAAGGTAGATGTAGAGAGAAGGGAGATGGAGAAAGAAGGAAGATGGAGAAGGGAGAGAGAGAGAAGGGAGAGAGAGAGAGTGATGAGGGAGTGACAAGGAAAAGGGATTGAGAAGGGAGAGGAAGAGAGAAGGGAGAGGGAGAGAGGAGAGAGAGAAGGGAGAGAGAGAAGGGAGAGGAAGAGGGAGAGAGAAGGAAGAGGGTGAGAGAGAAGGGAAAGGGAGAGAGAGAAGGGAGAGGGAATGACGAGGGAGTTATAAGGGAGAGGGAGAGAGAAGGGAGGGGGAGAGAGAAGGAAGATGGAGAGAGAAGGAAGATGGGGAGAGAAGGAAGAGGGAGAGGGAAGGAAGATGGAGAGAGAAGGAAGATGGAGAGAGAAGGAAGATGGAGAGAGAAGGAAGATGGAGAGAGAAGGAAGATGGGGAGAGAAGGAAGAGGAGAGGGAAGGAAGAGGGAGAGAGAAGGAAGAGGGAGAGAGAATGGAGAGACAAGGGAGAGGTAGAAACAAGGGAGAGGGAGCGACAAGGGATAGGGAGAGAGAAGGAAGAGGGAGAGAGAGAAGGAAGAGGGAGAGAAAGAAGGAAGAGGGAGAGAGAGAAGGGATAAGGAGAGAGAGAAGGTAGATGTAGAGAGAAGGGAGATGGAGAAGAAGGAAGATGGAGAAGGGAGAGAGAGAGAGAGAGAGAGAGAGAGAGAGAGAGAGAGAGAGAGAGAGAGAGAGAGAAGGGAGAGAGAGTGATGAGGGAGTGACAAGGAAAAGGGAGAGAGAAGGGAGAGGGAGAGAGAAGGGAGAGGGAGAGAGAGAAGGGAGAGAGAGAGAAGAGAGACGGAGAGACAGAGAGAAGGAAGAGGGTGAGAGAGAAAGGAATGGTTGAGAGAGAGAAGGGAGAGGGAGAGGGAATGACGAGGGAGTTATAAGGGAGAGGGAGAGAGAAGGGAGGGGGAGATAGAGAAGGGAGTGGAGAGAGAGAGAAGGGAGAGGGAGAGCGAAGGAAAGGGGAGGGGAAAGGAAAAGGGAGAGAATGGAGAGATAAGGAAAAGGGAGAGAGCATGGAAAGGGAGAGAGAAGGGATAGGGAAATAGAAGGGAGAGAAAGGCAGAGGGATAGAGAAGGAGTGAGAAAAGGGAGAGAGAAAGAAAAGGGAGAGAGAAGGGAAAAGGAGAGAGAAGGAAAAGGGAGAGAGAAGGAAAAGGGAGAGAGAAGGAAAGGGAGAGAGAAGGAAAAGGGAGAGAGAATGGAGAGACAAGGAGAGGGAGAGACAAGGAAAGGGAGAGAGAAGGGATAGGGAGAGAGAAGGAGAGGGAGAGAGGAGGGGGTGACAAGGGAGAGAGGAGGGAGAGAGAAGGGAGAGGGAGAGAGAAGGAAAGGGGAGCGGAAAGGAAAAGGGAGAGAGAATGGAAAGGGAGAGAGAAGGAAGAGGGAGAGAGAAGGAAGAGGGAGAGAGAAGGAAGAGGGAGAGAGAAGGAAGATGGAGAGAGAAGGAAGATGGAGAGAGAAGGAAGATGGAGAGAGAAGGAAGAGGGAGAGGGAAGGAAGAGGGAGAGGGAAGGAAGAGGGAGAGAGAATGGAGAGACAAGGGAGAGGTAGAAACAAGGCAGAGGGAGCGACAAGGGATAGGGAGAGAGAAGGAAGAGGGAGGGAGAAAAGGGATAGGGAGAGAGAGAAGGGATAGGGAGAGAGAGAAGGGATACGGAGAGAGAGAAGGGATACGGAGAGAGAGAAGGTAGATGTAGAGAGAAGGGAGATGGAGAAAGAAGGAAGATGGAGAAGGGAGAGAGAGAGAAGGGAGAGAGAGAGAGAGAGAGAGAGAAGGGAGAGAGAGAGTGATGAGGGAGTGACAAGGAAAAGGGAGAGAGGAGGGAGAGGGAGAGAGAAGGGAGAGGTAGAAACAAGGGAGAGGGAGAGAGAAGGAAGAGGGAGAGAGAGAAGGGAGAGAGAGAGAGAAGGGAGAGAAAGAGAGTGATGAGGGAGTGACAAGGAAAAGGGAGAGAGGAGGGAGAGGGAGAGAGAAGGGAGAGGGAGAGAGGAGAGAGAGAAGGGAGAGAGAGAGAAGGGAGAGGGAGAGACAGAGAGAAGGAAGAGGGTGAGAGAGAAGGGAAAGGGAGAGAGAGAGAAGGGAGAGGGAGAGAGAGAGAGTAGAGGGAATGATGAGGGAGTTATAAGGGAGAGAGAGAGAGAAGGGAGGGAGAGAGAGAGAGAGAGAGAGAGAGAGAAGGGAGTGGAGAGAGAGAGAAGGGAGAGGGAAAGCAAAGGAAAGGGGAGGGGAAAGGAAAAGGGAGAGAATGGAGAGACAAGGAAAGGGAGAGAGAAGGGATAGGGAGAGAGAAGGGAGAGGGAGAGAGGAGGGGGTGACAAGGGAGAGAGGAGGGAGAGAGAAGGGAGAGGGAGAGAGAAGGAAAAGGGAGCGGAAAGGAAAAGGAGAGAGAAGGAAGATGGAGAGAGAAGGAAGATGGAGAGAGAAGGAAGATGGAGAGAGAAGGAAGAGGGAGAGGGAAGGAAGAGGGAGAGAGAATGGAGAGACAAGGGAGAGGTAGAAACAAGGCAGAGGGAGCGACAAGGGATAGGGAGAGAGAAGGAAGAGGGAGAGAGAAAAGGGATAGGGAGAGAGAGAAGGGATAGGGAGAGAGAGAAGGGATACGGAGAGAGAGAAGGGATACAGAGAGAGAGAAGGTAGATGTAGAGAGAAGGGAGATGGAGAAAGAAGGAAGATGGAGAAGGGAGAGAGAGAGAAGGGAGAGAGAGAGAGAGAGGGAGAGAGAGAGAGTGATGAGGGAGTGACAAGGAAAAGGGAGAGAGAAGGGAGAGAGAAGGGAGAGGGAGAGAGGAGAGAGAGAAGGGAGAGAGAGAGAAGGGAGAGGGAGAGACAGAGAGAAGGAAGAGGGTGAGAGAGAAGGGAAAGGGAGAGAGAGAGAAGGGAGAGAGAGAAGGGAGAGGGAGAGAGAGGTAGAGGGAATGACGAGGGAGTTATAAGGGAGAGGGAGAGAGAAGGGAGGGGGAGAGAGAGAGAGAAGGGAGTGGAGAGAGAGAGAAGGGAGAGGGAGAGCGAAGGAAAGGGGAGGGGAAAGGAAAAGGGAGAGAATGGAGAGATAAGGAAAAGGGAGAGAGCATGGAGAGGGAGAGAGAAGGGAGAGGGAGAGAGGAGAGAGAGAAGGGAGAGAGAGAGAAGGGAGAGGAGAGACAGAGAGAAGGAAGAGGGTGAGAGAGAAGGGAAAGGGAGAGAGAGAGAAGGGAGAGGGAGAGAGAGAGGTAGAGGGAATGACGAGGGAGTTATAAGGGAGAGGGAGAGAGAAGGGAGGGGGAGAGCGAAGGAAAGGGGAGGGGAAAGGAAAAGGGAGAGAGAAGGAAGATGGAGAGAGAAGGAAGATGGAGAGAGAAGGAAGATGGAGAGAGAAGGAAGATGGAGAGAGAAGGAAGATGGAGAGAGAAGGAAGATGGAGAGAGAAGGAAGATGGGGAGAGAAGGAAGAGGGAGAGGGAAGGAAGAGGGAGAGAGAATGGAGAGACAAGGGAGAGGGAGAGACAAGGAAAGGGAGAGAGAAGGGATAGGGAGAGAGAAGGGAGAGGGAGAGAGAAGGGGGTGACAAGGGAGAGAGGAGGGAGAGAGAAGGGAGAGGGAGAGAGAAGGAAAAGGGAGGGGAAAGGAAAAGGGAGAGAGAAGGAAGAGGGAGAGAGAAGGAAGAGGGAGAGAGAAGGAAGAGGGAGAGATAAGGTAGAGGGAGAGATAAGGAAGAGGGAGAGAGAAGGAAGAGGGAGAGAGAAGGAAGAGGGAGAGAGAAGGAAGAGGGAGAGGGAAGGAAGAGGGAGAGAGAAGGAAGAGGGAGAGAGAAGGAAGAGGGAGAGAGAAGGAAGAGGGAGAGAGAAGGAAGAGGGAGAGAGAAGGAAGAGGGAGAGAGAATGGAGAGACAAGGGAGAGGTAGAAACAAGGGAGAGGGAGCGACAAGGGATACGGAGAGAGAGAAGGTAGATGTAGAGAGAAGGGAGATGGATAAGA